>NW_024962264.1:69593012-69655329 GCF_019238085.1 Lagopus leucura
GTGCAGGCTCCGATATAAAACATATCCTGTGTTATTCCAAAATCGTTGCCTATTTCCTTTGGTACTTCAGCTCATGGACATTTCGCTCTCTGTATGGATGAGTAATTCTCTGTTAATTTCTGATGAGCTCTTCAGCCACAAAGTGGTCTTCAGGAACAGGAAGGATTCCTCTAGACTGAGGACACAATCTCATAGCTGAGAATAACACTCCAGCTTCTTCAGACAACAACATGACCGTAAGAACTGAATATTTTTGTTACCAAAGAAGAGGCATCTCTTGGCCAAACTTGCATATAAGATGAAATGAACCAACAGTAAACCTTATCAGAGGCCTGAAAAAGTTTGAATAACCTTCTTTTGCTCCGTGATATCCATTGTACCTCAACGTTTTTCAGTTCAGGCCAACACTGGGAGTAGATGTGCCAAAATTCTGGTTTAAAAAAATAAAAAACAACAAGAACCAACAACAACAGAACCTCCACAGAAGAACCCCTCTCTTCTCCTGGGTATTCCTGGACCAGCTGGAAGCTGGAAATACTAGCAATTTCAAGGGGAATGAAAAACTACAGACCCAGGAGGTTAAACAAATAACACTCAGGTTCTTGTTTGGTTGCTTGTTTGCCAAAGCCCAGAAATGAATACAATGGACAAGTTCATCTTCCCGTTTCTTTCCAGATGATTACCTAAATTAAATCCCGTTAAATTGCCCTTGTTCCTGGAAATATGCAGTTTTGCTCCTTATTTAGCATAAACAAGCATGGATCTGAGTTGAAAGGTAAGACTTACATTATGTTATGGGCTGCGGTTGGTGTTAGGGTGGTAACAAGCAATTTTTCTGGGCCCATTAATGTGAAAAGGGGGTATTTCTAAAACACAAGGTCCCTAAATATCTAAAGCCGTGTGGAGCAAGTCCTGCCTGTCCTATCTGAAATACATAGAATCATAGAATCACCAAGGTTGGAAAACACCTCAAAGATCATCCAGTCCAACCGTTCACCTATTCCCAATAGCTCCCACTAAACCATGTCCCTCAACACAGCACCCAGCCTTTCCTTGAACACCCCCAGGCTCGGTGACTCCACCACCTCCCTGGGCATCCATTCCAGTGCCTGACCACCCTTTCTGACAAGTAATACTTCCTAATGTCCAGGAAAACATCACTAACGGGATGTTGCTGTGGAGAGCAGCCTCCTTGATAGAGACACTGCTTTTGGAGCTGGTGACTGTGACATCTAGAGCAGAAAGCTTGGCTCCAGGAATCACCAGGATCGATCCCAGGTCAGGAGTGTACAACATGGAACTCGGTGCCTGACATCTGATGTGTCTCCTTGTTGTACCCACAAGACATCCATGGCCTAGCAGAGCAGAGCTGCTGACTACTGGACACCGAAGCTACAGGATCTGATTAAAACCATCCCAAAGTACTGCCCACAAACAGACACGGTATGGCCAGGAAGAGCACATACCAGCCATTCAGTGCTGCACAACTGGCCCTATGACTCTGTAGGATGTGTTGGTGTAAATACAATCACCGTGTCTGCAGTTCACAGGTTTTCTATTTTACCTTCCTACTACACACGTTTTGCTGAAGTGAAGGGTTTGTTCTGGGGTATGTGACTCTTAGCTCTTAGGGTGGAAGAGGGCCAGGGCTCAGCAAGTAAAAATTCACTGAGCAAAAATGGGACTGAAAATTGCCATGGAAGCAAATGAGATAAAATGGTGACAGCTTGGCAGATGAATAAAAACGTAACATAGAGGGTATATTATTATGTGTGTGGAAGCTGGAAAGAGTACACTGAGTTTTCAAAAGCAGAGCGAGAGACATACGGGACAGATGGAAGACATGGGCTTTTACATCTTCAGATCAGTAAATTCATGGGCTTTCACTGCAGGATTTGTTCAGATTCTTTATTTACATGTTGTTCCTGTTCTCTCCTCTGTCTATACTACCAGTATTCCGTTCCTGAGCTTGGTGACCCCCTGGACCCACGGTGTTCATTTCACTCAAGCATTTCCTTTACAGACACACAGATAATTCTCTTTACTGAATTGATCAATTAACAAATCACTGAAGTGATTCTGAGAGCCACCTACCCTCAGAGATGGAAATGCCACTTGGGAAGAACACAGCAAACAGGGCACTGTGGGCAGTTGGACTAGATGACCTTTAAAGCTCCCTTCCAACTCAACAGATGGATTCTATGATTCTAAGCCCTTCTTGTGCCAGGTTGACGCAGGACAGCCCCTTCACAATGACAGGCCATCCCATCCAGTGCTGTGCTCAAGAAATTGTTGGATGTTGTACTGAGGGACACGGTTTAGTGTGGAAATATTGGTGGTAGGTGGACAGTTGGACTGGATGACCTTGGAGGTCTTCTCCAACCCTGGTGATTCTGTGGTTCTATGGTCTTTGCAGAGCACCACTTTCATGGTGGCAGGGATAGGACTGGGGAAAGTGCTGCTGGGCATCCTGCTGCCTTTCACTCATCCAAGGCATCACTCATCCATCCTGCTGGAGGCAGAAGGCCACTTTTTGCCCCAGATCTGACCATTCCCTAGTTGCATTTCCCTTTGTCTCTACAGCTTTTTTTTTTTCCTTACTATGGTTCCCTTTGTTATTTTCCATGCATGTTTGTCCTCACCGTAAGGAACAGCACTGCCTCTCCCCTACCCTGAAATGGAAGCAAGTTGGACAATCTGTTCCCCAGAAAGCCCCGGGGGGCAGCGGGACATTATTTTAGTATTGTTTACACTTCTGATCATCAGACCCAGCAAACGCCCACAGGCTGGAAAACCCATCCTAATTGTTGTGAGTTGTTTTGTTTTTTTCCCCTGGTGGAAAAAAATCTGTTAGTTATTAATCATCACCAAAACCTTGGTTTTCAGCAGTGCTGAGATGTCTATAGTGCATCCAGGGAGTGACAGACATTGTGAGAAGAGGCCGTATCATGGGCATGCAGCTGAGAACCTGGCTCCAAGAGTTATTTAAGTAGCTCAGCTCCTTAAAGTGCCCTGCCATGCTGTTCTCAATACACAGCCATGATGTTCCCTATGGGGATATTTGCTTCAAACATTCCCACCCTCCAGAAAATTCTGAATTAGCTTCTCCTCATCATTCCAAGATCCAGTGAAACAAAGACAGTATTTATAACGTAGTATGAACTGGAGAATAAATAATAGGACATTGATCCAGCTGCATACCCACTCGCATTCTGTCTTCTTTTTTCTTTTATTCTCATCTATCCATCTGTCTGTTCCTTCATCCCTTACACACATTATCTGCTACCATTGTGTATTTACCACTGTAGGTATAGATGACGTGCACAAATATACACTTGCCAACGTGCCCCTGTTGGAGCAGTTTTAGAGCACTTAGATTTGATGTCATTTAAAATGTTCAAAAACAGGGCAGGCAATATTTGAAGCTGTCATTAGCAGAACGCACTGCTGCCCTCCTACAAGACACATAGAAAAAGAGAAGGATGTGTTGTTCTGAATCACGGAATCGTATGATGGCTTAGGTTGGAAAGGAGCTTCAAGATCATCAAGCTCCAAACCCACTGCTGTGGGCAGGGTTGCCAACAAATGTATCTCCACATCTCTGTTTGGAGCAGAAGATTGTTTATCAGAAGGAGCTATGAAAGAATTCTGCTCTAGGCATGAATTAGGCACGTAAGACAGGAAGGAAGGAGGGAAGAAGACGTGTTTGGTCCTAAAGATGCACAAAGCCAGCACCAGCCCATAGGCCCAAACAGCTGAAGGACAGAGGAGACACTGAAGACAATACCTCCCACCCAAAAAGAGGGGCCACGTTTTCATTTTGCTTCTAATTACACCTTCAATTGGGAAGAAATGCACACAGTGGGAGGGAGGGAAGATGAGGACCGATGGCTTGCATCTGCTGTTACCTACATCCACAATTTCCCCTCCCCACAAAAGGTAGATGCCTGCGTCCACCCCTGAAACAGCCAATTAGCCATTCCTCATGGAGGGGTGCCAGTGACCACCCTCTGGCACCTCCAGCAAACCCATCCTAGCATCCCAAATGGCCTCCAGCTGAAATATAGCTCTGTCTCTCTGACAGAGGGCCCTGAAAAGCACAGCTCCGTGCACCGAGCCCTGACATATTGCTGGAAAGGTCCACCTCCCACCCAGTCCAAGAATAACAAACCTTTGCAGTGCGCTCTCATATATCAACAATTAAGGACAGTAATGATCCAAACAGCCATTTCTCCAGGGACAGGGGGGGGGGAAGGAAAACGTGTTAGGCCCTCGAAGAAATGTACATCCAGTGCCATGCAGGAGTTTTTTGGCACGGCTTCGGGAGGTTTCATGCAATGAGGAGGCCTGGGATGTATGGCTCTTGTGGGGGGATCAAGTGGTGTTACTGAACACAGCCTCCTTGGGGACAAAGGCTGAGCCCAAGTTTTGGGGCACCTTATGCTTCCTCCTCTTCTCATCTTTGGGCCTTGGATAGTACTGATCTCCAGATCATGCTGAATGAGGATCTAGCCAACTTCAGGGCACAGTGCCCTACCGAGCTGCTCCCCCAAAGCCTACCAGCCAGGTTCACAGTGCAAGCAGGGCCACATAGTTAGCAATCATCATCTAGAAGAAGCTAATTCTGCCCCGTGACAGCTGAATGGGTGCAACAATGGCTTTACCAGGTCTTGCAAGCCCTGTGAAGTGGTTTAAAGTGGTTTAATGGGAGCACAGAACCTGCTGGGAATGGCTCCGTGCCGTTGGCTCATGGGGACTCCGGGAATGGAGCAGACAGATGGACTCTGGTTTTCAGCCATCCTGAAGATCTGTCGGCAGCAAACGGGGCCATCTGGATGTCTTTTTGGTGGAATTACTCCCGTGGTTCTCCTGGAATAAGTGTTTCACCCCCACTGGAGGGCTGCAGCTTGCTCTCCTCCCTGTCCTCGGGACAGCTTGGCTGCAGCCATGTGTGAAGACATGGGACAGAAGAGCCTGCAGAGTGTGAGAACAAAGTTCTCACCTCCTCAGCCAAATCCTTCTTTCCGTGTGGGAATAAAAGAAGAAAGCTCATAGAAATGGTGTGTCCCAACCTCTGTCCCACTTCTTCTCCCTTCTCAAACACCACGAAAGCTGCAGGAAACCTGTCTGAGCAAATTGTGATCATCTGAACAAGTGTGGGGGTCGGAATTGGTCACTTTGCCATTCCATGCACCTACTAGCTTACTCCGGACAATGAGCTAGGGAAAGTTTTGCAAGTTTTTATTCTCCAACAAATAAAGGAAAGGCTAGATTTGGACCCCAACCATGTAGGGTACGGCTCTACTAAGGACTAAACTTCCACTACTCCAAGCAACACCTGGGAACTACTCTTCACCCGTGTACCCTAATGGTGCACAAAGATGCTATATTGCTTCTTACTGCACGCTGTGTGCCAAGGGACATCACTGCCATCTTCTCACCCTACCAAACGCATCCACCAGGCTGCTCTGACAGCTCTGCCCACTTAGTGGTTTTGAATGCAGATTGGCTGGCCAAAGGGTTTTATACTAATAATGCTTCCTTCTTTGGTCCCCGTTGGATGTCCATGCGAGGCCAGCGTTGGTCCACAGGTTTCTCAGAGCTGGCTCTGTGCATACCTGTGCTGCCGAGCCAAGGCACGTTGTGAGCAGGGCTGGTGGAAAATTTCAGATGGGGCCATCTTCTGTTGGCAAAAGCAACATCAAAGAAAACCAAATATTTGGTGGGTGTAGCTCAATTTCCGTGAAATTCTTGACAAAATTGCGAAGAACCAAAAAAAAAAAAAAGACCAAAAGAGCAACTTTGAATTTCCCACTTCAGTTTTCTCCTTTCCCTTAGAATTGCGAGTGCATTCATCTGGTAAGACAAAGCCTGCTGTAGTATACATTGCTGCTTTGTTCCACGGTGTTTCGGCTTTTAAAATTACGTGTTAATGGCTTTAATGTCTCCCAACACGCTGCTATTTTGATGTAAAGCGTTTCTGAAGTATCGAAGTGAAATCTTCGGCATGGTCAAAACAGAGCAATCACAGACCATCAACTAGAAAGAATCCTACAGTGCTGAAATGCACCGAGTCAATGCTATTGACAAGAAGTATTTCAGTATTTCCAACCAGGGCTCTTTTGGAAACGCCGTTTCACAAGAAGTTTCAGATTTTCACTTCTGTGCTCCAATTTGGAAGGCAAACAAAAAGTAGAAATGTTGGCATTTCCCCTGGGATGGAAATCTGATTTTCCAAAAAGTTTTTAGTAATAGTCTGGGTTAGAGGGAGACGTTTTAAAACCTGTTATTAAAAATGATTGTTCAGCCAGTAAAAATGGGGTGAAAGGAATGGATTCAAATATAGATTTACAGGTTTTTTTTATGTTTCCCCTCCGTAACTAACGTATCTTTTTATAGATATATTTCACCTTCCCAACACTCCCGCTTTGTACCAACCATCAGCACTTTCCGATGCCCTGGTTGACCTGATCAACTCAACTGCAAGCAATTGCTCTCAAGCTTCCATGTAGCGGAGACAATCGTTGCTTTTATTTCCAACCTGAAAAAGAAGCTGTGCTTGAAAGCTAGCCTGATTTTTTAATACATCATTGGCTTAATAAAATGCATGGCTTCTTCCTCCAAGCCTTGCCTAATTGTTAATAGGAAACAACTGATGCCAGAAAAATGCCTGATTTTCTTGGTGTGCTGCAGTGGCTTTGAATATGACTGAGACCACAGGGGATCACAGACCCATAGGAGTTGGAAGATCCTCTAGTCCAATCCTAAATTTAAGCTCCTTCCGAAATTTACATCTGCAATATCATGCTTAATAACCGTGGTCGGATTTATTCTCCCCGATTTATCAAACATCATTCGAATGCAGTGGACTGGGATATGTTAAAATTATCCAAACCAAATCATAATTCCTGACTCTTTTCGCTTTAGAGCTCATGGGGGGAAATCCTGCTATCTCATTTTATTTTTTATTCATACGTTAAACTTCCCTTTTACCTCTTCTATCACAGGGCAGCGAATGGCACTTTAATCAATGAAGACTGCTGCATGTCCAGTTCAGATATTTAACCAACCACAGAGCCATTAAAGCTGGAAAAGACCTCCAAGATCATCAAGTCCAAATGTCAACCCACCACCACCTCGCCCACTATCTGGATGCTGATTTTTGCTTCCTGGTGCTTCACATCTCCAAGAGGCAGAGCTTTTCTGATCAAAATACTGTCGATTCTTCCTTTTTCCTATCAAAATAGTAGAATATCTTCAATGTCATAAATATGTGTGCATGTTTTGGGGGAATCCTCTTTGGAAGAAGAGTTTTATGGTACGCTGACACAAGTGCTCACATCGCACTGTCTCTTGTCAAGACAGATAATGATGTAGGGAAAGCAACGTGGGAAATAACATGTTATTTTGTAGGTAAATTTCTCCACGTGTGTCTGCATTCATAGGCAGAGATAAAGATTTAAGTTCCAAATCCTAAAGAAGTCACTTGATTGAAAGAAGGCCTGAGAGAAAGTAGTGGTACTTAAACCATGAGCATCCAATGAGGAGATGAAGACAAAGGAGAAGGGGATCTTGATAAGGAAGTGATATATAATTATATCATCCAATGAAACCTAAAACAACAAAAAAAACCCCATGAACTATAATTTAGATTAAATCATTTTAGCGTGTTCCAGGCAGCATCTGATGTTTTTCTCTCCTGTTCATACCATCAGGAGCAGTCAGCATAAAATATGGGGACGGCTCTTTATTAGCTATATGTGAAAATGAGTGTACATAAAGAATCTCTAAGGGAAACTCCTGAGTCTGGGCTAGCAGTCAAGCCTGGACCCTTAAATCTTAATAAACTAAGACACAACTTCTTCTGGACAGGGATCAGGAGGAATCAAAGCCAATCGTCTTCTTCCTGGCTTGGATCTTAAATGCAGAACCAGCCCGTGCTTGGGGCTAGTAAGCTGATTTTCTAGCCTTAAATAAAATAACCCATAAAGTTAACCCTGCAACACGTACTTCTGTGGAGGGGAGCGGGGTTAATTGGCACGTTTGTTTGTTTGCTTACTTCTAATGCAGACAGCTTCAGCAAGCCAAATTCATCCCAGATGTTCCTCAGTTGACCTCAGAGGGGTTATTTTGCTTTGACTTTGATAGAGTCGTGCTGGGGTGAATTCATTTGCAGACCTGCCACCTTCTGCAAAACGGCTGCCAAGGATTTTGCCTGCAGGGAAAACTGCCTGCCTAGCTGGGATGCCTGGCCCTTTCCACTGCTGTCTCTTCCCGGAAAAGTGAGCTGTTCAAAACTCTCTGAGCCCCCAAACATAGAATCATAGAATCATAGAATCACCAAGGTTGGAAAAGACCTAAAAGATCACCCAGTCCAACCGTTCACCTATTCCCAATAGCTCCTACTAAACCATGTCCCTCAACACAACATCCAGCCTTTCCTTGAACACCCCCAGGCTCGGTGACTCCACCACCTCCCTGGGCATCCATTCCAGTGCCTGACCACCCTTTCTGAACAGTAATACTTCCTCATGTCCAGCCTGAATCTCCCCTGCCGTAGCTTGAAACCATTCCCCCTGGTCCTATCACTGATGACACGAGAGAAGAGGCCGACCCCCAGCTCACTACAACCTCCCTTCAGGAAGTTATAGAGAGCAATAAGGTCTCCCCTGAGCCTCCTCTTCTCCAGGCTGAACATTTCCAGCTCCTTCAGCCTCTCCTCATATGGCCTGTGTTCCAGACCCCTCACCAGCTTTGTTGCCCTTCTTTGAACACGTTCCAGGGCCTCAATATCTTTCTTGCAGTGAGGGGCCCAAAACTGGACACAGTACTCGAGGTGCGGCCTCACTAGTGCTGAATATAGGGGAAAATGGAGTGTATGGACACCAACACGGCTCCTGGGTTGCACCCTGATAGGACAGAACACGGTTTTTAACTCATAGGATGGGTGAGGGCCTCACCATCAGAGGAAGAAGAGTTTAGCCATGAGAAAATTATTGTGGCTAAGCAACCTGGCGTTAGGAGCTAAACAGAAGCCTTGATCTGTTTTATTTCTTAATATAGATGTAGCTTCAGGGACTGTGATATAACCCAGATGACAGCCTGGACATTTGTACAACCATAGGTTCGTGGAATCATAGAATCATTAAGGTTGGAAAAGACCTCTGAGACCATCTTGTCCAACCATCCTAGTGCCAGTATTGCCCGCTGACCATGTACTACATCTCCAAGGTTCTGAACACCTGCAGGGACGGTGAGCCCACCACTCCCTGGGCAGCTGTGCCAGTGCCTGACCACACTTGTTAAGAAGAAATTAATTGTAATGCCCAACCTACCCCTCCCCTGGTGCAACGTGGGGCCATTCACAGAATCACAGAATCACAGAATCACCCGGGTTGGAAGGGACCTCAAGGATCATGTAGTTCCAACCCCCCTGCCTAGCAGGGCCACCAAACATACACATTCAGATCAGGTTGCCCAGGACCCCATCCAACCTGGCCTTAAACACGTCCAAGGACGGGGCATCCACAACCTCCCTGGGCAGCCCGTTCCAGGGCCTAACCACTCTCCTAGTAAAGAACTTCCCCCTAACATCCAACCTAAATCTTCCCTCCTTCAACTTAAAACCATTTCCCCTAGTCCTGCTGTTATCAGCCCTTTTGAAGAGTTTACTCCCCTCCTGGGTGTAGGTTCCCTTCAGGTATTGATAGGCTGCAATGAGGTCACCCCGCAGCCTTCTCTTCTCCAGGCTGAACAAGCCCAACTCCCTCAGCCTGTCCTCATAGGGGAGGTGCTCCAGCCCCCTGATCATCTTAGTATTCCCTCTTGCATTCCCTCTTGTTCTATCAGTCATTTCACAGATTAGCCTCTGAACTTGATCTGCCACTTGCAGTGGAGGGGCCTGCTGGACGAGACATCGGTCCAGAATCTGGCCTCACGGAATAAGAGAACCCTAAATCTAGAATGAGAAAGGTCCTTTAAAGACGGACAGCAGTTCCTCCGATTTTGGAGTTGGGTATGGTTGCACCCAGCCCGGGTTCAGGTTCAGTTCAAGACAACACAACAGGAATACTGATGTTTGATGACCAGAAGAAACCAGTCAGAACCCACGCCCATCAAACTCAACCCTTACTTCAAAACAGGGTGCTGAAACTCAAAATTGAAACTATTGTTTTGTGACCGTGCGTTTATTTTCTGACTCCAGCAGTAAATCTTCTTTTTTTTCCGAGGACTTTTTCTGTTGTCAAATAAACACAGCTTTTTTTTTTTTTAAGAGCCCTTTGTTTTGGGTGAAATAAAATAACATCTAATATATCCTCTGTCACACTGGATGTCTGCAACAAACATGATAAATCTGAGGGCTGAAAATGTTCTTTCAGCACACGCTTGTGCTGCTGCAAATGGAACTGCCAGAACAACTTTTGCTGGTTGACACATCTTAGGCATGACATTTTTACGATATTCCCCTTAGATTAATATGTCCTTTTTTTTTTCTTTCTTTCTTTTTTTTTTCTCTGATTGAGACATGGTTCATCTGCAAATGAATCAAAACTTGGCCCAGCCTTTTTGGGAGCTTTCATTCTTTTGTGTATCTCTTCCTATTTAGAGATCTCCTGAGCTTTAAGAAGAAGAAATTCCAGACCTTTGTCTGATCTTTCAACTCTAAACGCAGTTAACGATGATTCCATATAACGTTGCCTTCTGCTTCTTTGTGAAATATTTCCATCTGCCTATTGATATTAATGAAGAAGATTTATGCAAAAAGAGACTTTTTTCCCTTTTTTTTCTCCTTTGATGCAAGCAATCCTTCAAAGGAAAGCAGAAAAGTTTCAGTTTTCCACTCATATGACAAAAAGCATAAAAGTCATTTCTCAACAACCTTCAGCTATTGAAAGATGTTTGTTTTCATCTCAGCCTTGAAGATGTTTGTTTTCATCTCAGTCTTTCCAAGCAATTATGACACATTTAATGAATCTTTGCCTCTTTCTGTCAAACAAAGCAGATGGTTCTATAAGCCCATGGGCAGCAAAGGCTCCCAAGCTCTAGGAGTCAGGCAACTGAGCACCAGTTCAGAAATAAAAGTATCAGAAATAAAGAAAATACCGCTAGCAGGGAGAGAAACTGCAGCATACAAGGAGGGACGAGGAGGCACAGCCATGTGAATCACAGTTGGTTACTGGCAGGGATGAAGACAGACCCAAGTGTTGCTGGCTCCTCCGTCAATGGAGAGGAGCTGGAGGCAGAAGATGTGTTGTGTTGGTAGGTGCCAGTTTCTACTGGAGGGAAATGCTTTCCAGTGAGCTTTTCTATACTGTTTGGAGGCCCCTAAACAAAACCTCTGCTAATGGGGCTCTTTCCTGTAACTCCAATGGGAAAAGACTGTGTGTGTGTTTTAGGAACAGAAGAAAGAAAAAAAAAAAAAAAAGCTGTGCTCCTCTCGATGTCAGTGCTCAGGCTTAAGTGAGCCAACATAAATGCATTTGGGCAACAGAGGGTTTATTGTTCCCATGGCCCTGCTATTTGCTTAAGTGAGCGAATATATGTTTTGGGGGAAAGGTTTTGACAGTGCTGGTTAAAGGCATCGTGTGTTAAAGAGAGTCTGGATGTTACCTCCTTACTCACCCCCTTTGCCAGTGGGTCACGCTGCTATTTGTCAAGAGGAAAAGTCCTTCTTTGCAAGGAAGCAGTGGTGAGTTTGAGAAAAACCCTGCAAAGCTTCTATTTTCTTTTAGCATGGGGAAAAGAGCTACAGTGGCTATTATGTCATCATCCGGACCCTTCCTTCTCGCAGAACCTCCTGGAATGTGCTCAAGATGTATAACCCCAATTAGGCTCCTAATTAATGACTGTCTGGCAAAAATTAGGGCGGCTCCCATTGGTCTGCTTTTATAGAAAGTGTTTTCTGGGTGAGAAAAGGAGGAGAGATCAGCCAGACAGAAAGAGAACTTCCTTGACTTCCTGGGAGATACAGGACCAACCATAGTTATGTTCTCATCATCTCACTATAAAATCAGAGGCTCCGTTCTCTGTAAAACACACTGAGATGCTGCAAGCTCCCCACAGAAGCATATGACAGTAGGAACATCGGTCAAATGGGGTGAAATTTCCTTTGCAAAAGGGAGAGGATGCAAAGTCCAGACCACACAAGAATGGGATTCCCATGGTCCTTCCTGGCTGTGCCATCTCCCTTTGAATTTCCCTTTGAATTTCCCCCAGCAGTGGCCATGCTGAGATGCAGATGTGGTTCCTGCAGGCATGGCAGCCTCTAGCCAGATACCAGCTGCTCTTCATGCTAACACTTGGCTTAAGAGATCCACACAGCTGGGAGGGAGATTTGTGGAGGACAGGGCGCAGCAGCCGTGATCTTCCCCTCCCCATCACAGCACCCTATGGATTCAAGAACTCACTGCAATTGAGTTGCCATTGGTGAGCAAAAATCACATCTCTGCCACACAGATAAAACAAAACGAAACAACCAAGGACAGGCTGGAAATGGGATGTGTACAAATCTGCAAGAACTGCAGAACACAAAAACTGCCCAGATGGCCCAGGACCCTTCTGCCTATCTATCACAGTAGATCTATTGATCTATGACACTCATCTATCCTTGCTCCCATATGCTTGCCTCTGTGTACATATTGACATCATCTCACTCCTTTGTTTACTTATTAAGCAGGGGAAACCACAGATATGTAGACTGAGACACTTTAGTCGGTGCCTACAGATGAGGCACCCATTGACTTCTCATACTGGACAGTGAAGATCCACATATCATGGAACCAGAGAATACTTAGAGTTAGAAGGGGCCTCTAAAGGTCATCTAGTCCAACTCCTCTGCAGTGAACAGGGATATGCACAGCTAGATCAGGTTTCCCAGGGCTGTGATTCTGTTAACAGCATGATTTATTGACCTGCATGGGGAGGGCTAGCATTGTTTGAGATTTAAGGTTGTATTCAAGACATCTGTACAGGTTTGACAGAGGTGGCACAGGATTAATTGGAGGTGAAGACCTTCTTGCAGCGCCTGCACAAAAAGGGAAGGACTTCCTAGGACTCTCAGATGAGAATAAATGCTCATGTTTAGACCACTAATTAGTGCCCATGGTCTGAGCTGAAGAGATCTCTGACTGCAGCAGGTGTTCAGACAACCCACTCACATGGAGACTCTATTTCTGACTCTCAATCTGCATGCAGAATGAGACCTTAATTATTCATTTCATGGATGTAGTGTGCGGCCATAGGCCTACAGACAACCTCATCCTCCTGTCTGACACAACTACCTTTGTAGGGGATGCAGACCCTTCCTGGGTGCCAACTTCTTTCCATTGACCAAAGAAGACCAAAAATAATGGGTTTGGACAAGAAATTAATATCCAGCTTGTTTAAATTTAGCTGAAACTTCATTCTCCATCTACATATCAGCATCTCAACGTCAAGAAAAGCAGCAACAAGTTCATTCTTTTTGGCATCTGCTTTGGGATGTGGTGTGAAGAAAATTTCCCTTTTGATGCAAAATTGGTGCAAGAAACCCTTCCAGGAAAAAAAAAAAAAGAAGGCACACGGGACTGATAAGTGTCAGAAATCCCCATCAGAAACATGACATCAGCAGAAAGGTCGTGACAAAAGCCTGATAGTGGCATTTCTGAGAGGCAGGGTGTGTAACCTAAAAACACAGGAAAGTAGCCAAGCAACACAGAACAACAGTTTTAGCTTAGAAATATCTCCAGAAAGGGATGTGTTGGGCAGAATCCAAGGTGAACGAATGCATGTCCCATAAAACTGCCAGATTAGAAAAGGATATTTCACATCTAAGCATTGGTCACAAGGCCTCGATGAGAACAGAGACAGAAAGCAGCAGGCTGTGCTGGGACTGCTGTCTGGATAGGACCTTTCAAAGCAGAAAGGACAACAAAACAAAACAGAAATGTGGGATGGATAATAGAGATAACACTGCCAGAAGGTGCTCAGGGTGCAGAATTTGAAAGCACAGTGTAACAGGGAGGAAGAGATGAGGAGTTTGGGCGGTGAGGTGTCTAGTGGCAAAGGGCTGCATCACAGCAACCAATACCAATCCCAAATTCACACCTTGAGCTCACTGCTCCTTGGGGAAAACAAGTGGGGAAAATGCAAGCAAAATCTCCCAGGTGATCCCTCTCTTGGGCAGAGGCAAAGTGCAAAGCCACAGGGAGATGCATAGGAGCACGCAGTGCCATTGCAATCGCCAGCATCGAGAAATGCACTATCAGGAATCATGAGATCAGCTCGGTGATGATACAGCCAGCCCTATTTTTTAACAAAGTCACAACGGCCTGCATGAAACCACAAGTTCCTCTGGCGCTTGGAGAGGTCTGGAAGGGAAAGTACACCAGAGTCACTGTACAGTATCAGCTGTGCTAAAAGGGGACTGCACGGCGAGGCCAAGGAATGTGCAGCCAGAAATTCTGAGAAAGAGTCAGTATGGACACGATGTGCTATGCAGAGACAGGAGGGAGCATATTTTATCAGCTTCAGTATATCCACAAGTGGGAGAAGTGGTCTGCGTGGCTGCTCCAGGGCTCAGAATCCAAGGTGGCAAAGCAAGGAGGCTTTCTTTCCTCATGTGACACTCATCGAGGAGCCACGGAGGCCTTTGGATGCTGAACAAACTGTGAGATGCACCCTGCTGCTTGTCGGTGTTTAGATTTGGGTATTTTTTTTTGTTTCTTTTAAAGGGATACTGCCAATTTCCACATCCTTGTTCCCGCAGTGAGTCTGCCCCAGATACAACTGCTGCCCAAACCCTTCATTCGGGTCACGGACAGCAGCGTGCACCCCCAGAAACTGTGAAGCTTGGAAAATAATTGCTATTTCCCATGCATACCAACATCCTGTCTTGCCCAGAAACCAGGAAAAGAGCCAAAAAATGCATACAGCTTGCTAATCAGATACTGTCTGAAGTGAACCAAGATATCTGGGATTTCCATTCAAGGTGTTAGGCTTCCTACAGAAGCACTCGACTCATGCATAAAAAATGCCAGTGTAAAGCATCTGTGCTGCCAGTTGCTAGCAAGGGAAAATGACCCAGGAGGTGCAACAAAGCCACAGGACAGCCTTCAGTTAGTAAAAAAATATTGGTACCCGAGGGCCTCTCCTTGGAGAGACGGTGAACAGCCTTGGTGACATCAGTCTGTGTTTAAAAGAAGCAGCCAATACTCGAGGTAGGTGCAGGCATTAAGCCTGGACAGCCCTTCCCTCTTGCTTGGTCAATCTGGTGGCCTTCTATGATGGAGCAACAGGATCAGTGGACAAAAGAAGGGCAACTGATGTCATCTACATAGATTTGTGCAAGGCTTGTGACATGGTCCCACACCAAATCCTTCTCTAAATTAAAGAAATACAGATTTTATGTCTGGACCATAGAATGGTTTGGAAGGGACACTTTAAGGCTGTCTGGTCCCACTGTGCTGCAATGAACAGAAACACCTACAGCTCCATCAGGTGCTCAGAGCACCGTCCAACCTGACCTTGAATGTCTCCATGGGGCACCCACCACCTCTATGGGCAATGATCCTACGGTTCTAATTAATGAAAGCTGAGCTGGGCCAAGAGGGGAAAGCCCACTGCCCGTGCTCCCATTTCCCCTCTCCTGGGAGCCTTTCCCCAACTTCACATCTTTTCAGGTTGCCCGGAGAGCTGCTGGTGCCCCATCTGTGGAGATGCCCATGGCCATGGATGGGGGCCTGGGCAACCTGAGCTGGTGAGAGGCAACCAGCCCACGGCAGGGGTTGGAACTCAATGGTCATTCTAAGGTCCAACCTAAATCATGCTGTGAGTCTATGAATCCTGCTAGAAAGCATTTATATTGCCTTCTCCCTATTACCTTTTATAGTACTAATGCCCTGTGAGAGTTGCCCTGTCCCATTTACCCCAGCACCAATGTCCCCATGCCGTCACCAGGCAGCTGACAGCAGTGGGCAGAAGCTGTCACATGGAGCAGCTGAGGGTCCTGAACCTGGGGTCAAGCAATATAACCACCCTGGAAGGGAAACCAACCCATGCAGCCCTTCTTCCAGTCCCAGGCCCCCGTCACACTTGAGCAGAGGTGGCATTACGCTTTACACATTTCCCTTTGCCCTCCTTTTTCTTTCCAAGTGAGTTCACCAGCTGCTCCTCTCCACTCCGACTCGTCCTGCCCTGCACAGACGTTGATGTGGTTGCGGAAATTGAAGGCGTGATAGATGACAGAGTTGAAAGAAAACACAGAGGGTGTTGGGTTTGCCTATTTATAGCGGCCAGTTCAGAGCCTGCCACTTAAATATACATTCCTGATAAGTGAATAATCTCTGGCAGGGCGTAAAAATAGCTCTGTGGCTCCAACCATAATTACACGGTCATGGCTCAGTAACCTGGCCTGTATCAAATAGACTGCGACTGTCACTGATGGGAAAGGACAGAAGCAGAGAGGAGAAGCACAATTTAAAGTTCAGGGCAAAACACAGTGTTTAAAATGCTAAATATATGACTATAAGCTGCAGGGACTGGGCTCAGGAATGCGGCAAGAAGTCCTCTTGACTTTGGGGCAGGGGAGGAGCGGAAACAGACAGGATACTTTCCATCCTGCTCAGAGGAGGAGAACCTGGTTTTCCCCACACACAAACTGCTGAACCTTCTTGACCTCTGCTTGGCCAGATGCTCCAGGGACAGCTGCTGGAGGAATCAAATGCATCATCCGACTGGGAAGGATGGAGGGGGACGTCAAGCCAAATGGGTCGCAAGGTCCAGTCAGACCAATGTCCTGTCTCTGACAGCTGCAAAGCACCAGCAATTTGGGGGGAATGGTGTAGGAAATATGCAGAAAAGACATGTGGGAGTATCATCCCTCTATGTTAAATCTTCTACTTATGAACTGGTATAAATGCTGAAAATGCAATTCTTGAATGCTACAGAATCACAGAATCACAGGGGTTGGAAGGGACCTCTGGAGATCCCTCAGTCCAACTCCCCTTAGGTCCCTTATGCCTTGCAGGTCCCTTATTATGCCTTGCAAAACTTTTAAAAGCCATCAGCTAAAATACATTCTGCAAAACTCTTGGCCTCACCAGCATCTTGCGGTGATGAGATTGACAATCTCATTATGACTTACTTCTGAGCAGTTTCAGCCTCTATGCAAATAGGAGCACCTTATGCTGCTGGCAAAGTGCTCACATCTCCGTGTTCCCATTGAGAGGAACCACAGCCTTTCACCAACACGCAGCAGCTCGGGCTGAGAGCAGTCTCCAGCTGTACCCTGAAGGTGACAAAGGGACAGACTTGTTCATGAGCTCCAGTTTCTCACAGAAGATAGACTGCACGTTTTCCCTTTGCAGAACACAACGAAAGTCCTTGCATGTGTGTTACTTCACCCTTCCCTGCCCTGAACACCCGTCAGGAATTGCGTGGAGTTGACCTTGCCATATGGCAGAGATGACCAAGGTGAGATCTTTTTCTCCAAGGTACTGTAACCCAGAAATCAGGAAGAAGAACTGGTAGCTATGGTCAGAAATAAAGGCAGGACCCATGGGTTCTGGTTAAAGGTGACTAACCTTGGGTTTTTCAGGACAATGTGAGATTCATTCAATAACCATCGCTGTCTAAAAGTTAAGTGTTGGCCAGACCTACAGAAACCTCATTACCACTGCAGGCAGAGCTCATCCTACCATAGGGTTCCTCATCTCTCCTATCCCAGACCCCCACTTTTGGGTGGATTCCTTCTCTTGGAGGAAGCCCAGGTGATTTGGGCAAGATGAATAATTGCTAAATGGCTTGAAATGAAATGAAACAAATCCCTCCCTTCACCCACTTGGTTTATCAATGTGCTATCAGCCTTGTTAGTTTGGGGACAGATAAAATCAGCACGCAACCCCAGGTTGTCTAGTGTGCAGAGACAGCTTCACCCAAAGGGAAGGCAAGACAGAGAGTTAGGTTTTAAAGCTTAAGGTTTGTTGCAAAGAGAGAAACAAAGATCAGATATTCTGTATTGTTCTACAGCTATCTTGATCCTTCAAGCAAATAAAATTTGGGGACCAGTTTACGATTACATTTTCATGCATGGTTTCAAAAGCAATCATTTCCAGGAGGTTGGAGGCTTGATGGTCCTTGAGTCCCTTCCAACCCAAGCCATTCTATGATTCTATGATTTCCTATCAGAATGCCCTCAGGAGTCTGGAAGCAGCCGTTCTTCCTTCTCAAAATCTGAAAAATACTCAAAACATCCCTAAAGTCATCATAATATCTCTCAGAGCTCCAAAATGTCCCTCTTCTCTGAGATCTCTGCTTGCTGCTGTGGGTCCAATGGTCCTAATGCAAGGTCTAAAGAACTCATGGAGGGGGGGGAGGGGGGAAGATAATTAACTTTCAGTAGCCATCAGGAAAAGCATTTATGACCAAAGAAGGGATTTACTCAAAGCAGGGCTGGGCAGGTTGGGGAGGTCACCCTGTAGATCGGTAGGTAGGTAGGTCCCCTCCAATTCAAGCCATTCTATGACTCTATGTTTTTGCTGCTGGGGCACACTGCCTCTCCATGGTCGTAGTTTCTTTCTTCCTGGGGTGCTCTGAGGGGAAACACTTCATTTATTCGTTGAGGATCATAGAATCATAGAATGGCCTGGGTGGAAAAGGACCACAATGATCATCCAGTTCCAACCCCCTGCTATGTGCAGGTCGCCAACCAGCAGACCAGGCTGCCCAGAGCCACATCCAGCCTGGCCTCATCCACAACCTGGCAGGATCTCAGGTGCTGTGACAGTGAAAAAAAATAATGTAGGAATAGAGAAATAAAATATCAAATGTGCTTTTGTTCCTCTTGCTCAACCCAAGTGCCAGAGGAGCTGAAGCCATCCTGACAACGAATGGACAGAAACCATGAGGAAAGCCTTTTTTGCTTTCGCTGGGGAGCTGCCACAGGAGCTGGATGAGCGTGAAAACACTGCTTGTTATTACAAGATCTCACAGCTTCTCATCCATCAAAGCTAGCACAGCACAAACCCACTGAAAAGCATTACCCAGCAAAGCCCTATAAACGTCGGGAAGGGGAGAGCGGAGCTCTGCTTGGTGCTCTGTCAAACCACAGCATCTTAAGTGGCACAGGGTAACATCGGAGATGACAGATCATTAGACCACATGGTTTATATTAATCACTTGATTACACAGAAAATATTACAAGCCTCTGTGCCTGCTTCCAAGCTGTGCTCTAACGGAGAGCTTTGCAAAGTCTATGTTTGGGGAGTTAGCTGGTAGGAGACAGCTTCTCTGTCCCTTCCTACAGAGTTCCAGTGCTAACCCAAATATTCCACGTGAATCTTGGATAAAATGTTTGATATTCTGAGTATTAACAGTGTGACTTACTGTAATTGTGTGAGATCTAAGTGGCACTGCAGACAGGTGAAGTGCTGTACACACACTATGACTGCTCGTGGATTCACTGCTCGCTCTGCTGCGAGCGCTGAGTTTTATACCCCCCTCTTGCCCCATTCATGCATTTGGCTTTAAAGCATTGGCATCCACAGCTGAGCTCCCATGCAATGTGGCATCCAGCCTCGCTCAGGCTGCCTCTCCTGGAGATCATAAGGCAGACTGTGATCATCACAGCTTGAGTCCATGCGTGGCTGAAGGGATATGAGCTATCCAGGAGATGCCCAAGGCTGTTTGTGTCCCTGTCCTCACCCCAAATCCTTGTACAGTAATGATGCTAAGAAGCAAACGTTGCCCACAGCTCCAGGTGACATTGGCCCACCCTTCAACTTCCCTGAGCTCCCCTTCAGGTTCTCTTGAATTCCATTTTCCCTCATGGACCAGCCACCCAAAGCTCACGGGTACTTCTCTGAATAGGACAAAGGGATATTTTTGTTTCCACCTTCTATGCAGCAGGGAACACGCTGTCATTCATTTACCATTGCAAAACCCTTTGATTGAAAAGCAGAGTGGGAGAATTGCATATTAGAAGAGTCTAAAAATCCAGAGACCTCAGCTGATGCTGGCAAGCACTCTTGGAGCCAACACTTGACCAGCCACTCCGTTTATTAAAGGAAAAGCTTTTTGTACTTGACTCCATCCTGTCTTAAATAAGTACTGCTCTGGTTGTGCTGCAACACAAAATCTTTGCTCCCAGCCCCGGAGCACCACATGCACTGTGCACAGCCACACGTAGGCACTTGGCGTGGGCCCTTGCCTATCCAGGCTGTGGAGCTCTAGCACTGCCACCTCTTGGCAAAGCCAGCAAGATCTTGCTGCCGCCAACCCAGCACGGCAAATGCTGCTTCAAAGGAAGGGGAAAAGCAAAGCCATCCATGTTGTATAGAAAGAAGGCAATCAACCAATGTTCTCCAGAAGCATGAGCCCCCCACCCCATAAACTAGAAGAAAAGTCCTATTGCTTTGCCCTATTGCTTTCCTGGCTGTCCTCCGTGTCCCCTCGGCACATCCAAACAAAATCTCTCCTGCTCATTAACTCTGCTTTGCCGTCTCCTCTTCAGGGCTGGGTCGACGTCGGCACTGGGGAATGTGTTTGTGTTTGTTTTGACTTTTGCCCTGAGCCACCACAAATCCTCAGGGCCAGATTTCAACTTGACACTCCGTTCGGGGGAAGGCAGCCTGTCATCAAGGCCTTTATTTTGTGGGAGGGGAAGCTCATGCTTAGCGTCAGCCCGGGAGGAGGAGGAGGGAGGGGGGAGGTGCAGAGAGGAACAACTGTTCTTTTCGCCGTCCAATTTGGGGCCCTTTGCTCCATCCTTGGCCTCTGTCACTCCAGGTTCTTCCTGGATGTCTCCTCTCTGCTTTCCCTCCAGAGTCAGTTGTCAGGCTGCTAGAGACCGTGTCTGAGTTCCCCGCCTCTATAGGAAACCACGACGTGGGGCTGACCTCAAGACCTCCTGCTCTACCCAGGCCAGGAGCAGCCGTGGGAGCACTGGCACAGTCTGTTTCACATTAAACGGGATTTTGTCTTCATTGATTAACTGGATTTCTTTTTATTATTATTATTGTTATTGTAAGATGACGATTTCTCTTTTACTCTGCTGCCAAAGCCACTGGGAGACGTCCTGGCCTGCCAGCGTCTTCACCAGAGGAGAGGCGTGATGTCTCTGCAAGTTGATCCTCTATGGCCCATGTATTTCACCATGGGACTCAGGCATCCAACCCAACACAATGGAGCCTATGGGCATCCAACCCAACACAACGGAGCCAACGGGGCGTCCAACCCAACACAATGGAACTGAAGCGTGGCTCAGCTCTGCGCAACAAATGTGCCATGATGCCAAGCATTTCTCATCTTCCTTTGAGCCCAGGATGAAGGGCTGGGATGAAGGCTTGTTTGCTTTTCCTCCTCCCTTTAAATCCAAGGGCATTGCCTTGGGCTGGCAGCCAAAAATCAGGGGGATTTCACAGCTGGCACAGCTGTGAGATGGCAAAGGAGGACGTCCTGTGTGACCCTGAGCATTGTGCTCCTCCTCCTAATGAAGAGCAGGACTTGGCCTCGGACCTCCTCGCTTCTAGATTGCCAATTTGTCTGTGTTCAGCAGAGGGCTCTTTAATCTAGCAGACAACAGCTTAACGAGATCCAATGGCTGGAAACCGAAGCCAGACAAATTCAACCTGGAATAAAGCACGCTTCTTTCTCTTTCAGTATGATAATTAACTACAGGAACAGCTTACCTAAGGCTGGTGTGGTTTTTCCCTTTGAAATGAAGACGGGATGTATTTCTGAAGCACGACTGCTCTCCCGCCATGAGTTATGGTGCAGGAACTCTGGGGCAGGCGGCAGGATTTACGTGGGAGGTCAGAGATCTTTTCTTGTCTTACATTCGATGAATGTACCGTTTGCTACAGGAGTTGGATCCTTTTCCTCTCTGAAAGGCTGTGTTTCAAGTGATTAATGTCCGCCAGGATTCCTTCAGTCTACCAATCCATTTCAAATTTTCTTTCGCCTTTTCTGAACCCTTTCCTGATAGGCAGAGGACACCACCACTGACATCAGCACTAGCCCTATGTCCTGCTCATCACACTGCCGTTTTCCTTCATCCGGCTTTGTTTTGAAGCAACTGTGTCAAATTTCCCTCTTTGAGGAACTGATTATTCTCTGGTTTCTTTTTCTGTTGGATCTTCCAAAGCAGCCACCAACACGGAAGTGCCTTGGTTCCTCTCACAAAGCTGCACACAGCGAGGTATCTCCCACATCTAACCTGTTGATTTCTTTTTGCAGATCCACCAACTTCCACGTAATTCTTAGCTGTAAGATCTCCCTGCTTTCCTTTATTTATTTTTGTTGAGAAGCTAGGAATTGCTGGTCAACAACTGCAATTTTTTTTTTCATTAGCATTGGTTTAGGGCCTTTCTTTAGTCCCAGGGAATTTCAAATCTAAAATTCAACATTTCACTTCTTCCTCCAACTTAATTAGGTCTCAGCGAAGGGAGAGGTGGGAACAGCAGATCTAATTGTAAGACATTTCCATGTTATCTCCATTACTGGCCTTGAATCCGTATTCTTTCAGAGGTTGGATCACACATCACCACGATGGGATTGAAGCCAAGCCATGATAAAGCCTTGGGTGCCCCTTGCCCCAGCTCCCCAGGTCCGAGCTGCTGCTGAGAGGTAGCCAGCAGGTCCGGCTGCCAATATTCATAGTATTTAAGAGCTCACACTCTGTCCATGGGGCAGAGACCTGCATTCTCCATTTCCAAGCATGCCTCAGGCCAGATGATGGCCCAAGAGGCTGCAGCCAGACTCAAGAACACACATTTCCAGACTGTGCAACACCAATACCACTGTTCTGAAAGCTGATGAGCTGCTCCCTGGCTTCTAGGATGGGTGAGAAAATGCATAACTGAGATGAGGAGGAGGAGGAGGAGACAGGACTGAGCTGGATGAATCTCTCACATTTAAGCAGATGATCTGGCAGAGTTTCAGGGAGCTTCAATGAGAAGAGAGGTGCTGAAAGACTGGATTTTGAGGTAACCAAAAACTGGTAAAGGGCTTTTAAGATCTCATTACAATCCTTTGTCTCCACTGTGCCCCACTGTCCCAAGATCCCTCTCTTTCACCCTATCCCCCTTTCTGGTCATGCATCTTGCAACCATCAGCATCTCAGAAAGCCCCAGCTGAGGATGTGCTGAGGAGGTGATGGAGAAGTGGGGAGCAGAAGTAAAGTGGTGTCATTGGGAACGCTGCAGGTGGAGAGGTGGGAGCTGCAGCAGGTCCCAGGAGCAGGAGAGGAGGGGGAAGGCAGTTCACACCATGATCTCCACAGCCCGGTCTGAAAGTAGGACAAGCTCTTGGATGGAAGTGGGAATCTCACAGGGCCGGGCCAGCCAGTCGCACGACGCCATGAAAACAGCCTTTCCTGGCACAGACCTCAGCATTTCCAGCCAAAACGGGGAAACGCAGAGACATGAAAAAACAGTGGAGGAAGAGGAGAGAAGCAAGGGAACGTCTCAAAGCACCCGCAAAGGCAGGATGGGACGTGGGCTGGAGCACAGGGCCACCTCTCAGTGTCCCCACTGCCCTCCTGCATGCACCCAGGGAACGCGGAGACGTGCAGACCGTGAGCATCCCAAAGCCTTGCTCAACAGCAAGCTTTGATGAAGGCGGTTTTTGCTGAGTGCCAGCTCTCAACCGCAGGTTTGAGCTGCGAGGAGCCTTCCTCCTTCCCCTCTGCACCATTCCCCCTCACATCTTCATATCCTTGGCCCCACGGCGGCCGCCACCCAAACCACAGCCTAATTTGATGTGTCAACGTGCCCCGCAGAAGAGCATCCAGCTGATGGAAGTGTTTATAAAAAGAAACGTTCCTGCTATAAATGCCTTCAGATGAAATAAAAGCAGAAGAGGAGAGGGGGTGGGAAGGCCATGCTGCCCTTTTGGGGGGTGTCTGGTATCCGGCGTCTCGCTGCAGAAATCATTTTGGCTCTGGGGTTTCAGATCCTCACCCCACCTCCATCCAGCACCTCCTGACCTTTGTAGCTGGCTCTATGGTGATACTGGCTAAGAACAGCCCACACCTGACTCCAGGATGCATCTCCTGGAGATGTCAGATCCTCAGGCTGCTCAGTATTGCTCAGCAACCAGGATGAAAGCCCATGAGTGAAAATACATACGTACATAAGCAAACAACATTTGGACCCCTGCTTGTCTAACAGTTTACCAAGCAGCTGGCCCGGGATCTCCTAGTCCTTGCAGCCATGGAGAAACATGCAAATATTTCTCTCTTACAGCTGATGTCCTTAACTAGCAGCCAACCCCAGGCCCCACATCTCTCCAGCAGCTGAGCTGTGACCTCTGGTCTTACTTGGGCCGCTGGCACTTGGACCTCCACACGCACACACATACACCCAGAATAGAGAGCCTCTCACTCAGAAAATAATGAGGAAGAGAGATCAGTGATAGGACAGACTGCACTGCTCAGGCGTAGGGCATGGTCAGGCATACGGACCAGTCTGACGTTTGTCTGCATAAACCCAGCCCTTTTTGTTCCCTTATTGCTCTATTTTCCACACTTGTTTCTCTCAAGGCCACCTTGGTCACTCCTATTCCCTGCCTGTATTGCCTTTCTGTATATCATAAACCCTAGGATAAATCCTATAATAAGTTTTGACAATACTGAAATGTTATTCCGTATGTCTCATCAGATGCCCCATATCCTAGGCTGAAAGTCCCTGGGTCTGTGAGGTGCTCCAGAGCCCTCTTCCCCTTGGCACAAAGTGATGGGTTGGCCCTGGGGCTGGAGGCACCTGGGCTCTCCTTTTGTCTTGGTGGAAATGGATCCTTATACACAAAATCTACAACCACAGCACCTTCTTTGCTCAGGAAACACCATTCTACAGTGATGGAGTCACCATCCCCTGTAGGCATTCAAGAACCACGGAGATGTGGCACTGAGGGACGCGGTCGGTGGGCATGGTGGGGGTGAGTTGGGGTTGGACTCAGCGATCCCAGAGATCTGCAATCTTCATGATTCTATGAGCATGGTGAGATGGGTTGGATTTCACAGTCTTAGAAGTCTCTTCCAATTTTAATGATTCTGTAAAGGCTTTGTAAGTATGGATGCAACTCTCTCCCTGCCTTGCAGTCATACCTGCCTTTCTGCTGTTAATGCTCACAAGTCACTTGGATGCCTTATTTGCTGCTGGGATACTTAACCCAGTCCCTGTGGCTGCACTCCCAAGTGTTCTATGACCCTCACTCCTTGCTTATACTGCTGCTGAGATACAACAAACTCAAGGCACTCAGCATATTTGTGGCAGAGTAGAGAAGGACTCCTGCTTGAGCTGTAACCATTGGCTGGGAAGAGCTGGGACTCGGGTTTTCCATCCCTAGGCGATGCACAAACCCCAGGGCAGCCCCCAAAACCTGCATACCCACAGACAGTATTTGCACAGAAAATACTCCTTTTGTGTTTTTTTCTTTCCAGCAGCCCAGCAGAAAGCAGCTAACATCACCTCCAATGGAACACGCCGATTTGTTCACACTCGGAGCGTATTCTTTTTCACTGAAGCCTTTCTGTGGTTTTGGCTGGGTGCCGTGGCCTGCCCTGAGCCCAGCAGCTGGCAGTGCTGGCGTGCATGCAGATGCATTGCCAACGTGTGGCTGTCACACAGCCTTGGGATGACAGAAAGGCATTTGTGAATTTCTTAGCTAATTAGGAGACAGGCACATAGAAAAGGGACTCAAGGGGTGGCAGGTTTCCACCTCCCATGGTTGGACCAGCCATGAACAGGGCACAGCAGGGGGCAGATCAAGGTACCATCCCAGCCTGGGCACTTGAGAGGCTTTGGCATGCCAGCACCTTGCTTTTGTCCTTCTTTCCTCCTCCAGAAAGCTTTCCCTCTGGGATAAATAGCTCAGCATGCTATGCTCCCAGCCCCTCTTGCAGCACATCTCTGCTCCATAGAGCACGTTGTACTCCCTGATGCAGAACCCCATCCATAGGGGATCACACCTGGCTTTGCACCTCTCATTCAACAACTCAGAACTCTGCTCCCAGTCCTGAACATCCCAGCTCCACATGTCAAGAGTCTCTTTTATTACGGGTGCATAAAGTGATTCTGGTCTGGAAACAAAATCTTAATTCACGTTTGCAATGCTGGATTCAAAGAGGCAGCAGCAGTGCACTGTGGGTGCTGCAGTCTCCCCACAAGTCTAGTTCCTCCTACAACTGTTTAAGAGTCTCTCCTCCTTAATATTGCTCCTCTGGTGTTCTCCAGCAGCTCAAAGAGATGGGAGGTGCAGAACAGCAGAGAGAAAGACAAGGGTTATCCAAAAGACAACAGACAAGCTGTCCAAAAGACAACTCTTACATGACACAGAAGAGACATTCCTGCCTACAAATGTCCATCTTTCACAAGGTTTTTGGGGGGAGGTTGGTGGGTTGGTTTTGTTTTTGTTTTTCTGGGAGGCTCAAAAGAAGAGGATTTTACTTTCAATTGTAACCGCCCAACCTGAGCTGACGCCGTGATGGATTTTTTTCTTTTTTTCCTAGAAATGCTCATTTTGCAATTTCAGTTGTTGCTGGTGGTCACTTTGTTGCCAGAGCAATAATTCTGGGCCTGAAATCTCTGCTTCTCACTCTCGCAACACTCCCAGCCATAGGCCATTAAAAGGAGCAAAGCCATTACAGTGGCAATTCAGCAACGAGCTCCAAGGAAGCTGTGAATAACACAACTCTCCAGTACTAAAGCTCTGAAATTGGCATTGAGAGGACAAAGGCGACTTGCTCGCCGTAAATCTCTCCGCTGGGCTGTTTCCACGATGCACGAGGTCCTAAGCAAATCCAGGGATTAATTCTCTTGGAGGTATCTTTTTGGCTAGTCTCAAACTGGCCAGAACGTGGCTGAGGGAAAATCTCTATTGCTTATGTTTGCAACTCAAAGGTCTGCTTCAGGATTCTCTCTGAAGTAAAAGAGCAGGAAGGCTGTTAACATTTGCTCCTATTTAATGCTTATTTAGGCTCTGCTCCTACACACTCTGACCCAGTCCTGCTGGCAGCCAAGCCCTGTGACCTCTGGCCAAGAGTGAGGTTCAGTGGCCTAACAAAGATCATATTTGGATGGATGTGGGCTGCTAGGGGCTTCACTTCCATCAGTGGCAGATGAGTTTGAAGGCCCTCAGGCTGTCCTTGCTTTTCATGGCACAGACATAAGCTCATCCAGTGTTGCTACCTTTAGGTGCTTCCTTTCTTAAAACAAAAAAAAAGAGGATAATCAGATGGGTGAAATGGGGTAGGGAATTATGCTAGAAGCAAGGGAAACCACAGAATCTTAGAACATCCCGAGTCGGAAGGGACCAAAAGGATCATGGAGCCCAAACTCACACAGGGCCACACAAAAATCAGACCCTATGTCTGAAAGCACTGTCCAGGCACCTCTTGAATTCCAGCCACTTGGTGCCATGATCACTCCCTCAGTGTAAAACCTTCTCCTGATATCCAATCTCCACCTCCCCCATCACGGCTTTGTGCCATTCCAAAGCAAACTCAACTTTTCCATCAGCTTCACATGACCAGAGAAGTACCTTCCAGGTCTCCTTTCTTAGCAGTGAAGGTGCAGGCAAGAAGAATCCCTTTTGACTCTGACATCAGAAGGGTGCTTCATGTTGGACACCCAATGCAGGCAGCTGAAGGCCGAGCTGGATGGGGGACTCTGGGCAACCTGACCTGATGCTTGACTGAGTGGTTGGCAACCAGCCTGTAGCATTGGGGTTGGCACTACATGATATTTGAGATCCCTTCCAACCCAAGCTCCTCGATGATTCTATGATCACACGATGCATATCCCCATGCAGGCTGCCCTCATCTCCAGCCCAATTTTTATGAAGCTTCCCTTTTTTTTTATCTCTCCACTGATAAATAGCATTTACTCCTACACCAGAGCAACTTCCCTTAGTTCAGATGTTTATAAAGGTAACCTGTAATTCTACTTTTGGGGTTTGTTTGTTTGTTTGTTTGTTCCTAAAATGGTCCAAAAGTACATAACTGACACTTCTGCCCAAAATCCACTGTGATGAAGATGAGCCAGGCAAGTTGAGTTTCAGCATAAAAGCATAATCAGATAGAATGACCTACACACGAGGCTGTCCTTTACATCTGAAGGAAATCAGACCTAACACCTGACCTGCACAAGATCCCCTGGAAAGAAAGCAACAGAACGCTGGATGTTGGCCAGCTAGAATTTTATGATAGTTTAGATGAGGGTGTGTTTGACTACAGGGCATGGGCAGCATTGCAGCTCTGCAAAGGAGACCCAGTTGGATCTTGGCAGAGAGCACAAGGGGCTCCAATAAGGAAGCAAGCACAATTTAGGGCAGGTCAGACAGAAGATTTACTGACTACAATCTCGATTAGAGAACATTCAGATGGAGATGTGGACGTGGTTTAGTGGCGATGCTGGGTTAATAGTTGGACTTGATCTTTGTGATCTTTCCAACCTCAGTGGTTCTGTGAGTCTGTGCCAAGTGGCTGCAAAGACTGGACCTTCAGGAAGAAAGGAAAAAAAAAAAAAAAGTAAAAAATAGAAGAAAAAGATGAAGAAAACAGTCATTCCAACGTTTGGTGCCACGGTTCCATCAATCGATGGCTTTTGGTGGAGCCCACGGTGACACCCCCAGTGCTATCACAGCTCAGAAGTGGGGCTGGAAGCAATCGCAGGCTGGTAGCTTTTAGGAGCAAGGAATGTTCTTTCTGTTAGGACAAACCTCCTAGCCAGACCTCTCAAATCTTAAATATTAATAATTTTGCCGCTGCAATCTGAAGCATGGGGTATTTTACAGCTCTGTTTCTCCACCAGTTTCCCTCCCCCCATCTCTGGGCACCTCTCCAGCTCATGCAAACAGCCAAAGGTGCTATCAGAGCTCTGCAGCAAACAGAGGTACCCCCAAAGATCTCTCCCCCTCTTGGTGTTGACCGAAGCCCCACACACCCCAGGGCTGCCCCCCAGTGCTGGAGGGTCCAAGGATGGGAGCTCACCCATGCGGTGATGCACTGCTGCAAGCCCAGAAGGGCCCTATGCTGCTCGTTCTGAGCTACTCCTGTTGCTGATTCTTCTCTTTCTTTCCTGACTGCAAGGAAAATTTGTCTCTCAGCCAAGCCATCTTAGAGAGCAAGAGTGGCAGAGGCAGGAAAAAGAGCAGATTTGGCGTCACGCTTTCGAGACTGCTCATTTTAGGTAGGATGCAGACGTTGGCTGGCGTTCATGGAGACTCGACATATACTTCAATTTCCTCTTTCTCCCCCTGAATCTGAATGCTGCATAGAGAAGCACCGAGAACTCAGGCAACGGCTGACAGGGAAAATGTCTCATTTCAGAGAGTAAAAGGCAAGGACAGCCCTTTTCGCCCTGCTTTGGTATATCCAGAGCACTCCCCTAATTATTGCTGATTTAAATTGTATGGGGAGGCACACCCTGTGCTGTAAAATACAACCCTCAGGAGGTAGAATAGCAGCCCCTTTCTGACAAGCATCTGGAAGGTAGAAGGGGTTGTGTCAAATTCTGGGCCCTTGAACTGCGCAAGCTGGAATAAATATGTTCAGAAGGATAGTTCTCGGAATGGAAAATCATGGGAAATTAAAGAAAGAAAGAAAAAAGAAAAGAGCACGGCTTGGATCTAAACTCTCGTGAAGCTTAAGAGGTTTTCATCAGTATGAATCCGAGCGCTGCGAGATCCTGGGAAAAGTCACCCACCTGGCAAGCCAGGCTTTTTCATTAAATACGGTTTGGAAGGGGGAAAACTATCATCTCCAAGGTCATGTAAGGGACTCCTAATTAATGTCGAAGGAGAATTTAAAGGAGTAACGTCTCCCAGCCAAGGCACATGATTCGGTCTCACTTTTGACAACTGCAAACTTGTGGAACCTACAGTTAATTTTTTCCACTCTACCATTCCTCAGTGTCTATACATGCAGAAAGTCGCTGATCGCTGCAAGCTTGGCCACGCACTTTGGAGAGTGTTTGCACATACACTTGCCCCACTGTGGTCTCCAGGCAGAGAGTTTAAAAGGCATTCCCCCATCTCTAGAAGTTCCCTATCCTGGAGGTGTTCAAGGCCAGGTTGGATGGAGAACTGGGCAGCCTGGGCTGGTATGAAATGTGGAGGTTGGTGGCCCTGCATGTGGCAGGAGGGGGGTTGGAGATTCATCATCCTTGAGGTCCCTTCCAACCCTGGCCTTTCTGTGATTCTGTGACCTTGGGAGAGCATGCCTTCTTATGGGAGCAAAGTTAGGAGGACAGGGGACTCTGCAAGACAGAATCCCAACATTATAGGGGTTGGAAAGAACCTCTGGACATCATCCAGTCCAACCTCCCCAAAAGCAGTTCTTAGTCATCAGGGCACCCTGCTGGTTCGTGGTCAGTCTCTGGTCAACCATCAGCCAACTGTTGGCCACCAGGACCCCCAGGTCCTTCACAGGGCTCCTCTCCAGCAGCCCTCTTTGTACTGTCACTGTGGTTGTTCGTCCCCAGGTGCAGAGTCCAATATTTGCCCATGTTGAACCCCATCAAGTTCCTCTCCTCCCAACTCTCAGCCTGCCCAGGTCTTGCTGAATGGCAGCACAACTTCTGATCTGTCACACCCTGGATCTGTTTCTGCTCCACTAAATGCTTCCTTTATGCCCTTGGGCAGATCACACAGGGTAAGTTCACAAAAGGACTGTTGTACTTTCAGCAGTGCCTCCCCCAGCCCGGGTTGCACCTTCATACCATGAATGAGACAACATCACTTGTGCAGAACAGCAGTCTGAGGAAGGATGGTAACATCACACATGTAAAACACAAGCAAAAAGACAGAAAGCAAATCTACCTCAATATGAGAAAATGCATAGATCACCACTGAAGATATCTGTAGCTAATTAGACCCCCACATCCCTTTCGTCCCACTGCAAAATGTCACCTACCATTCTGTCACAGAATGCTGCTTCATCCTGCCGAGAGCTTGTGGGATGTTTTGATGTCATAAGGCATACAGACTGGAAGTTTGTGACGTCTTTTGTAGGAAAAAATGGGGTTCTGAGGACACACACCATTCTGAGTTGAATGGACAAGTAATGGAAGTGATAGAAGAGTGATGCTTGAGTAGAGAAGAATAGGGATGTATGGCTTTTTAGTCATTTTAGGAAGAAAATTACCAGCAAATTTCCAGCCACTGAGACAAGAAGGCTCTGAAGCAGCATTTTAAGTAGCAGAGAAAGGCCAAAATGCTCTCAGAGCTGTAAGAGAGCTGGACCATTTCTCCCTCATGAAACCCAGCGTCTCGCAGCCACAGGGACCTCAGCCCAGTGACCCCAGAGGATGCTCAGCTCTGACTGGCAAAGATGAGGCCACAGATGCAAGTGAGACTGATCAATTTTTTGGACTGTTCCTTGCTTTAACCCAAGCTTTGTCTGGAATTAAAGTGGAAAGGGCCAAGCAAAGTTATTAAACACAGCTGTCCTGGCATGCTTGTCCCACATGGAAGCTGATGCTGCCAAATAACTGCTCAGCCACCCTATTTCCAAGTACATGTACAGTCTCTGGCAGGTAGCTGAACTTTGGGGGTGGTGGCCTGCCCAGGACTGTAATATTCTTGAAGTGCATTGATTCCTATTAGCTAATCATGCATAGAAAGCTTTTCATAAGAAGTCTGGATATAAAAACAGCCCAGAAGCTGTGGATTCAGATTCTCCCTTTGGCCACCTTCTTCACAACAGTTTGGAGAAGCTTCAGTCTGTAAATGAACTAGAAAGTAGGTGACCAGTCACAACTCCCACATCTCCACCTTTACAGTCTAGAGCAGCTTGACAGCAAACTCTGTAGCTGAAGCAAAGCAGATGCAAAGGCCTCCATAATTCTTCTCCATTCTTTCATTAAGCCATTGATTTTTTAACGGTTCCCTGTTCGGTATTTACACCTAGCTTCAGGGTAGCTGTGGTATCTTCAAAGGCACCAAAATTTGGGCAATTGAAAGATTCTGGGCAGAAAAGGTAGCGCTTCACTTGTATCTCCATAAGAACAGATAAAATACCGTGTGGGCAGTGAAGCAGTTCTTAATCCAGTGGCTCTATCAGTCAAAAGTTTGCTGCCTAAGAGGCTCCCAGAACTGGAGGGAAAGATCCCCTCCATACACATGCTTTACCTGAAGCATTATCAGACAGTGGGAATAAAGGACAGGAATGTAAGAGACCCAAATATATGAGCTAGATGCTGGATATGAATGAAAGGAACATCTAGACTGGATGGAGATGCTAGAAGTTTCAGGGCTTAATTGATTGCTCAGAAAAACTCTGGAAAAGGACCTAAAATCCCAGAAGCTGCTCCATAACTGCATCATGAACCGACTGACCTACAAATTAACCTCGTTTGAGGTTTCTTGTATTGCTGTTGAAGCTTTGCTTTGGACCACCAGTGCAACCAGGACACGCGGTAGAGCCTGGGGCTGGTCTACAACCATCGTTCCCCTATGATGGGAAAAATCAGCCATCACCATCTCCAAGGAGCACACAGCGAAGAAGGAGTCGGGCTTCCAGGCTCCAGCGCTTGCATCTCTGTGATCATTATTGGCTTTGGCTCATTGACTTTGCATTCATGGCTCTCCAAGTCCTCCTGCCCACCTCTTCCTCCAGGGACAGTCCCACCCCAGCCATGGCTTTTGCTGCCACTTGGCCCAGCAAGTGACAGAGTAAGTGAAAATCCAGGAGGGAGGAAGTCATGGAGCCGAAGGCATCTCCTCAACCAGAGCGGACATTGCTGACTCAAATGCTCTGAGAGCAGCCAAGGCTGGACATGCTCTCAGTACTTCCCTGCCCAGCCCAAGGTGCTGAATAACCCATAGAAGGGAGGGGAAACACATTAAAAAAGTGGGAGGGAAACAATTACTCAACGTGAACAAATACAGTTTGGGTGCGATGCGCTCCCATCCTCGTAGCATCCTCCCTACTCCAGAATGTGCAACAGGATGGCCTGCAGCTTTTTGTGTTCAAGAAACGTGTAGATGGAACTAAGGAACGTGGTTTAGTGGGGAAGTATTGGTGGTGGGTGGACGGTTGGACTGGATGATCATTGGAGGTCTTCCCCAACCTTGGTGATTCTACGCTTCTATGCTTCTGTGAACCACAGGCACAACAGCCCTCGAGCAACAGTCAGTCCTGAGATGGGGAACGGCGCTGAGGAAAACATCTCCTGACACAAAGCAGAAACCCTCCAAGCCTATGGCAAAATGGGCAGCCAGTGGGAACAAGCGGTTCCTCTGTATGCCACAGAAGACACCTACCCCCAGGACTGTTCCTTCCATCCTGAGATGGATGATCAGGTTATCTGCTATTCCTCAGAAGCGTGGCTTTGTCTTCACCCATGGGAACAGCCCACACAGCTGATTCATCACGATAAGTCAAACTAATGCATTTCCCTGCAAGCTCTCTCATCCCCATATATCCCTCAGACCATCACGGAAATCCCAAATTAACACTTGCTTAGATTGGAGATGTCGCTTACAAACGTTTAATTTAGGTTGAAGGAGGCAAGGGGGAATCCACCAGCAGCACTAAATCTCATCTCTGTGTGAATAGCAATAGTTCTTATTGCTAAGGAGGTACTTTGGCAGTAGATAAGGAAACATTGGAGCAGACGTGCTTCTCCACAGTGTCTCTAGGACACAAAAGCTAAAGATATTTAACTTAGTGTTTAACATAATACGTAACAAGATTAAAAGCAGTAAGTGCATAGGGAAAAAGACACAACATTCCATTCAGAAAGCTGACTCCAACGTTTCTGAGATTAGAAGCCACAGAAGTCAACAACTCCACATAGCATGTAAGACAGAGTTAAATTATCTGACAAGACAGTCTGTGCATTAGAGTATTTCTGAGCAACCCTAGCATGAATAAATCCCAAGAAGACCTCAACCCCAGCAACACTGCCCTGCAGAAAGGGCTTCCTGCCTTCTTCAGCCTGCCCAACCCTTGACATTGGCATACCCATCACTTCAGTTTGAAGAAGGGTTGAACGTCCAGCAGAGAGAAAACTCAAAGGCCGAAGTGAGTTTGAAATGTGTGTATTTCAGTTCTTCCCCATCCCACGGAAGTCCTTCCAGAGATGGTCTTCCAGTTGCACACTGAGAGCAACACGGGCTCTGCCATTAAAGTGGGGGTGGGATCTGTGCCACATCCCTGCTTGATAATCTGCACTGCTTTCTGTTGTTAGATTACGTCCCCCATGGTCCGTACTTCACACCCCGCCTTCACCTTTGCTGCTTAGTCAACGGATTCCTGCTAGCAGTGTGGAGACCTGCACATCCAAGTTCAGTTTTCAGACCCCCTTCACGTAACTGCAAAGAGAAGCTGTTGGAGTGTCTCATTCCAGACTCTGCATTGGGTCAGGTACCCACAGGTCCCTCAATGCCTCTAGAACTGAGAGGAGAGATATCCTATGCTGCAAGCACGTTATTTCAGTCAGTCTGGAACAGATTAACTCAGCGTTCCCCCCCATCTAATACAAGTTCATCAGTGAGCAATACCACTTTGTTGCATTCCTGTACCTTCCCCAAACAACAGTCCAATGTAAGGATCACTTGCTCCAAAACATTCCTGCTTTTGATTTTGAGCTGGGAAAAGGACTGACTGACATTTACAAAACCAAACCTTTCTGCAGGCACAGTGGGTTCTGCTAAAATAGCCATTCTTACAATACCCTGCTCTTCTGCTTTTGATCTCAGCTGGAGCCAGGAAACACCAAAGAAGCCACAAAACAGGAGGTGGGGGGAAAGGGGAAGACTGAGCAAGAAAAGTTCGTTGAACTTTTCTGAACCACAGAAAATCTTGATGGGATGATCTCATTTTATAGCTATATAATCTATGTGCCAGTCCCTCAATCATCTTCAAGGGCTGAAATACTGAAATATTGACTGTTTTGCCTGTTACTTGGCAAAGAAGGGGCCGGATCACGAAGCAGGGGGAGCAAGGTAACTTTCTTACACTTACAACAGTCAAAGCCTCAAGGCACCATCCAAGAGTCTTCTGTTGTTGGAGGCACAGCCCCCAGGCACCATCCAAGGGTGCTCTCCATCAGCAGATGGAGACACAGAGCTACCTCTGAGATTGCCAGCAGTCTCCAAGAAGGGGTACTTCCCCCTGATGGGGACACAGCACTACTTCAAGAGTGCTTTTACCAGCTGCAAGTAGGTTTTAATGCTCCCAGCTCCTCCCCCCATGAGTTACCTTCTAATCCACGCTGGGAACATCTTTTGTTCTAAGACTGGATCTAACCTCAAATCAGGACCTAACCGGTGTTGAGGCCCTTAAGAGCACAGAATCATAGAATCCCCAAGGTTGGATAAGACCTCCAAGGTCACCCAGCCCAACCATCCACCTACCACCAATACAAGCACAAGAAACCGCTTTTGGAACTGCATGGGACACCGAGAGCTGACCTGGCAAAAATTCAGCCAACCAACCCAAATCCCACTCGCCCTTCAGGAGCTGTAAATCTAGGCCAATTGCATTAACTTCCAATCCAGATCATACTAGACTACCACTGCTTTGGGATTGCATGGTCATCAGGTATTGAATGAGCTCAGAGAGACTCCTCCAGCACAGCATGACTTAAAAAGGGCCTTCGAAGGGGAACCCCAGCTGTGTGTCATCTCAGTGACTGCTTGCTGTCTAATTCCTGAGCCTTGTTTCTTTCCTTGCCACTGAGAAAACACACAAAAAAAAGAGAAAGAGAGAAGAGAAAAACGGGCCCTGCAAGCCAGCAGCAGCAGCATGAAAAATGGAAGCGCTCGTCATTGATTTTTCACAGTTGTTACTCAAAGGCCAGGATTACAAGTTCACGGGGAGGCCACTGGCAGTAACCCCAGTCTGCAGCTAATGCGTTCCATCCAGAAACTCCCTTGCAAAAACCATCCCGTTCCTATGAATCTCAGTGATAAGTTGAAGCTACCCCAGCAGATAATGGGAAAAATATGTTTGAAATACAATGCACCTGTCCGATTGCACAAAGGCACTGCCAAAAGAAAGGGGGTGGGAAATGTATGGGCGCCCAACCACGCACTGCAGCCAAGCCTCAGACCCCACAGGGTTCTCTCTCTGACCTTGGCATCGTTGGTCTTTCAGGAAAGAATTAGAGTCCTTCCTCTTACGACAACTTCCCCACCGAGAGTAAAGGGATGCTGCCATCTGGGTCTTGGGAGGAGTTGAGATGATGGGCTCTTTAGTTTTTTTCCCCCTCAATGGATGGATGGTGCTGTAATCAAAGTTTAGATTTTTGATTGCATTTGTCACCCAGAAAGGGTGCACGCTTCTGTGCTACAACTGCCTCAAACATTTGCACCTGGGAAAGAGCTGAGAGTGAAAATAAAAAGAATATAGAATGAACTCACTCTGAAAGTCGCAGAATAAATTTCCACCAATTGCCTGCAGTAATTCCCTGCTTTAAAAAAGAATAATAATAATAATAATCAGAGCCCGGAGACCTGCTGGACCACCTCTTCAGTCTTTCAGACAATACATTAGCTTTAATTAAAGCTTTAATTACCCTGTCTGTTTTACTATTAAAAGCTGCAGCCAACGTGGCTTCCGCACACACCCCAAGGACACTTCCAAGCCAAGTAGATTTTGCTGATGGTCTAAATGATCTTCTTCATCTCATCCTATTACCTCATCATTATAACCTCATTAGACCACGTTAAGAAACGCATTACCCTCCTCGGTGCTGACATCTTCACTATTGTTAAACCATTATCAGGTCCCAGCTCCTCTCCCTGTCATTAATCAAAGGCCCTGGAGCAGATGATCCGAGAGCAGGGTGTTGTACTTTAAATCTTTCCTCTTAAAATGAGCTCTTATCACTGCTTCTCTGAACTCTAGTTTGATTCCAGGCACATGTTAAGCATCAGCAAACACAGAAAGTCCTATTTACTGAGGGATTCACTGCATTTTACGCCAAGCTAGCTTCACGGTGGCAAACCTTTCCCAAGGGTGCTATACCCTCCTCAAGCAATAGTAGTCTGGGGTCTCCAAAGTCCAGCAGCCTTCATTTCATTTGGCTGGACCGAAGCAAAGAGGGAACACGTGTCCCAGTGCCACGCATCAGGCAAAGAATGGCAAATCAGAGAATCACTGCAAGACCTCTGAGGCCATCAAGTCCACCCCAACCCATCCCTGCTGAGCATGTCCCCAAGTGCCATCCTTTCAGAGAAGGGTATCCAACCTGACCCTCCCTTGGCACAGATTGAGGCCACCAGCTCTCATCCTCTCTCTGTCACCTGGGAGCAGAAGCCAACCCTCACCATGTCCAGGCTGAAGGGATGGGCTGTTGGATGAGAGACATGCAGTACCTATTTAGTAACAATGGAGGAAAGAGATGAACATTTAGACATTGTGCTGAGGGACATGGTTAATGAGAACTACTGATGACAGGTGGATGGAGGGATTGGATGATCTCTTCCAACCGTGGTGGTCTATGAATCTATGGTGCTGTTCCCATCATACAATAACCTACAGACAGGAGAGCAGGCATGCTCAATGCATCCACGCAGATGCACTGTGGTACTAAGCTAGAAGAGGGGAAGAGCCTGCAACCATTAGCTGAAACCTCATAGGGATTTCTGATCAAGGTGATGAAGCCTCTGCCAAGGACAGATGCTCATTCACTTCCCTTTGTCCCACCAGACAGCTGCAAACACCACAGTTTCATTTTGTTGGCTGGTGACCTTAGGTGGGCCCAAAATATTCAGTGTTTTTTTCTCTGTTTGTTTCTTTAGTTGTAGGGTTTTGTAGGGTCTATGACGTTGCTCTTTGAATTTTTGGGGTATCTTTTCTTGTAAGGTTGGGGCTATGTTGTTGTTGTTGTTGTTCCCTGTTGTCTTGTAGGGTGTTTTATTCAATCTTTTTGTTTGTGTTGTTATGTTGGTGGGTTTTTGGTATTGCTTTTTGTTTTGTTGCAGGGCTGGGAGGGAAGTGTTGCTTGTTTTAAGAGAGCCACTTGCCCATGGGGAGGAGAAAAGGCTTTGACTTCCATTTTTCTTTCCTCCCATTCCTGATTTCCACCTGAAATAATCCTCAGTCTGTTCCAAAGCAGCATTTTTCAGGATGGATTTAGCTCTCTTCAGAATTATTACCCAACTCTATTCTTCTGAAGCTGTGGTTTTTAGGCAACCTTGAAAACATTCACATATGTAATTATAATAATTTACATTTCCCTCAACTACCCCCTAGACAGCAATTGCTAAACAATAGCCTTTTCCCTTCTCCTACTATTCCATAGGCTCTATCAAAGAGTGGAGAGCAGTATACAGCATAGCATAAATCATAATACTTAACAGACTTCTGGGCCGCAAGTCTTGTCCAACACGCAGAAGTACATTACATTAATTAATATAACATCAACTACTGCCTATTAGATAACATTTTACGTATATATTTACACACTGCCCATTTTATATAGAACCACAAACAAGGCTGTGGGCCAATTGCACCGACATTAGGTTTGCCAGAAGAGCAGCCCTGCATGCACAGCCCTTCTGATTGAAAACAAACAACACTCCCAGGGAAGCCACCCCCCTCCCTAACAACTGCAGTCAGGGAGAGATGATGCCATGCACACGTGCTTTTGCTGTCATCTCCGAAAGGAATCTGTTCACCATCTAATCCAACAACACGATGGGAAATAATAAGAACTTACTGCTGTTGAAGTCTAAAGATGAGAAAATGGAGCGAAGATATTGCATTATTCTTCTGGAATCTCCACTGAAAGCATGCAAACAAAAGGCTACTGAAGCGTTATCTACCTGTCCACTTCACCTCTATGACCTGTGGATAACACTGCAGGCCCCACTGCTTTCAACCGCATCTCCACAGTTGGACTGGATGATCTTTTAGGTCTTTTCCAACCTTGGTGATTCTATGATTCTATGATTCTATGATTCCATTGCACTCGTGCCATCCCAAGAAACCTTTTCCACAGCCAGAAAACAAAGGAGTGGGTGAGATTAACACTAATTGGGCTGGGAGGATCTCAGTGGGTTGATCACACCCTGGGCTTGCTAATATCATATGAACACCTCCAAGTTTGGCCCCCAAAGGGCTCAGCCAGTCTTGCTCCAAGATGGGTCAAATCTGGCCTGACCAGGGGCTGGCGTTCCTCTTACTGGATTGAAATTCCAAAATCAAGGAAAGTGGGTCACAGTGAGTGCATACCCAGAGGGCCTCAAATCCCAAGACGCGCTTGGAGTCACAGCCAGTGGTAGGATTCCCAACGCCAGCTCTTGGGTGCATGAAACAAGATGGTATGGGAGGGAAGATGGCGTATCCTTCACTTACGGCATTTGAGACCAGAGACTGTCGCATTATGTTGTCCCCATTTCAGAAGAGACATTGGGGTAGGGAAAAAAAAGAAAAAGAAAGAGAGAAAGAAAAAAAAAAAGGAAAATTGGAAGTGGTTCAGGAAAGAGCTATAAGTACAGATTGAGGTCTGGGAAAGCTGCCATGAGCATCTCGAGCTAATAGCTTATCCAGGAGAAGGTTAAGAGGTGACTTGATCACAGCCCACAAGTACCTGCATAGGAAAGAGATTTTTGATAGGAGACAGCTCCTTAATCAGCCAGCTGATGACTGAATAATGAAATCCAAGAGTCAGAAGCCAAAAGGAGGCACAGTCAGCCCTGAAATGAAACGGAGGTTTTCTGACAGTGCGAGGAATTAACTGCTGAAACTGTGCACCTCAAGGCACCCCGGGCTTTTGGTTTCTCACAGCTTTAAATCAGAGATCTTGCCTTTCAGGACTCTGGGTGGGATTCACATCACCTCTTTTTCTCTCTGCAGCTGGGACGGAGTCCGAATGTGAACTCACAGCCTCTAGAGAGGTGCATCTCCAGAAGTCAGCATGCCCCATGTTAGGGGCGTCCAGCAGGGTTTCCCCTCCTGCAAATTGCACTGTTTAATGGCAGAGAGATCCCAGTAGGTCTTCCTCACTGCTCAGTTGACAATAGCCAGGCCATGGCTGTCCAACCTTCAGACTTGCCTGGGCCACACTGAATCAAGAGGAATTGTCTAGGGCCGCAGCTACAAAGGTCACTCTGAAAGTAAAGCCTCCTAATGATTTCCATGCAAACCAGTGCAAAGAGTGCAATAACAGTACTTAATGGAGAAAAATTCTCAGCTTCAAAACACCGTTTTTCAACCATCACCACCATTAGCTGCACATTTTCACCAGTTATGAACAACCTGCATGCTCTGCTCGTAACGATCAACACCAGCAGAGCTGACCTACTGTCACTACTGCTGCAACACACCACCCAGTGCCTCACAGTGCTTGCACCCATTCTTTGGTCCCTGTACACCTTCACCAAGTGTTGACAAGTTTCAGTGGGTGCCATTTTTCCAACAACACCACCTTTGCTTCCGATGCCAGTTTGCCAGGCTGTCCCTCCTCTGCCATCTGCCATCACACAGCAACGAAACGCAATGGAATATTGGTGGGAAGGTTCCACCTCTACTGCCACCCCACCGATATCCACCTCTGACATCGTGGGCATAAAACAGGAGGCATTCAGAGAAGCCTTCATAAAATATGTAATATATAATACGGTTAATGTATATAAATTAATGCTATATGCAATATAAACATTATAGAGAGCAACAAAAAAATGTAAAACCAGTGGGATCACAGAACTGCAGGGGTTGGAAGGGACCTCAAGAAACCAACGAGTCCAACCCCCCTGCAAAGAATTTCCCTATGATGGGTCATACAGGTGGGCATCCAGAAGGGTCCTAAATATCCCACAGAAGGAGACTCCACCACCTCTCAGAACAACCTGCCCCAGGGCTCCATCACCCTGATTGTACAGAAGCTCTTCTGCATGTTAGTACAGAACTCCCTGTGTTCAAGTTTTAGGCCATTGCCCCTTCTCCTATTGCTACACACCACCAAGAAGAGCCTGGCCTCATCCATTTGCTCCCATCTCCCTATAGATATTTAGATATATTGGTCATTTCCCTAGGCTGAACAGACCCAGGTTGCTCAGCCTTTCCTCACACAGGAGATGCTCCAGGCCCTTCACCATCTTGGTGGCTCTCTGCTGCACTCCTGGCAGCACCCCATTTTTTGGGTGCTCGGAACAAGACAGAAGGCAGGATGTGTAAATGCAAACTTGTTTTTGTGAAACTCGTGCATCAGGCTGGCTCAATGGCAGTGGTTGCAGCTCTTGGTGAGGCCTCAAGGTGTTCATCAGAGATTTTTGATGCAAACTGTGCTGGACTCTGGGCAGATCACAGGTTGGATGTGTTTGGGTCAGGTCACGGTGTACCTGTGTCTTCCTTCGAGCTGGTGATGGGCTGATCCCACTCGGATACAAGGGTTTTTATGCAAGGGTTTTATGGCCCTAGAACTTCCACGTTGACCATTCCCATGGAACTTCCCAGTCTGCTACTGCTGCCCCTCAATAATGGCACCCCATCAGCACTAAAAACTTACAACAATAATCAGGGAAGGCCCGTTCCATTGCTCTCTAACACACATGCAAGTGCAGGGGAGCGCCTTCCAGCACAAAGGCAACCTGAGATACAAGAACCACCGCTGCTGGTTCTGGGAATATCCACGCAGTTTGCAGGCCAAGCTGCGTTTACGGGAAAGCTGAAGCAATGGTCTCATCCAGCTCCTCGAGGACTCGCGAGCACGCTCCAAGAAGGTGTCAGGGGAGGGCAGGAGCCCCAGTAGCACAGATCATTTCCAAGCAAAGGCTGAAGCCTGGATGCAGTCAGCAGCTTAATGAACAGCACGAGCATCCCCTGAGTCAAACCAGCATCCATCCGCCGCAGCCAAGGGCTCTGCACAGTGGCTGGGATGTCGAGGGGATTCGCTCCTTAATTGGTGCTTGAGAGGCACTCAAACACTGCAGCACCGAGGGCTGTAACAGCAGACAGATGAACGCCTGGGAATGTCGGTAAATGGTATCAGGAGAACAAAGAGCTGCCCTTCCTCACTGAGATTCTGGCTTTGCAGGCTTATCCCGAGCAAGACGGCCTCTGCAGGCAGCTCCATTCGCCTGAGGTTGTTACAAACCGAAACGCAAAGTGAGACCAATAAACTCGACTCCCTTTCATCTCCCTCGCCCCAAATAAATCTTGGCCATTTACGTTTAGTAGCCAGTAAGCTATTAGGAGACAGTAGACTTTCCAGGGCATGTTTCTGAAACGCAACAGCAGACAGCACAATTGTTGCTCGGGGACTCCTTGGAGTTTTACAGTTTCCACAGAAAACTCAGGCTGTGAGTTTTTTGTTGGGCTTTTTGTTGTGTTTTTTTTTAAGAGAAACTCTTTCTTTGTAGCTGGTTTCCAGCCTTGCGTCTGTTCAGTCCTGCCTCTGCATCTCTCCTCCCTTAAGTGAGCAATCCTTTCAGAGGACTGAAGCTCCCTGCTGACTCAAATCCATCTCGTTCCCCAGAATTAGATGGAATTGCCCCATCTGGCACCATTGCTCAGCTCCAGAGCAGGATGTGTGCCCTGTCCTCATCCCAGCCCTCCCCAAAGGGGCATACTGAGCACTGACAGCTCTCCCCACTCACCAGTTTGTACCCAGCGTCTATGGGAGCAGGGAGGGATGGATGGAGATAACACATCTTTCAGCCACCTCCAAGTTGGCTGGAAGATTCCCACTGTACAAACTCATCATGCCATTGAGGGGCAGAAAAATGCAGAAGGGAACCATTCAAGGTTAAGGCATCCCATGTAAAAAGCAGCTCCTATGACTTTGGGGGAGCCAACCAGCCCAGCTGGAGCCCACAGGGTCTTCAGTGAAGCAAAGGCCTCCAACATCACCACTCAAAGTTGGCCAAGTGACTCAGTTTCCTCCAGTTCCTCACAACCTTCACATTCAGAGCTCCATTTTCCGGCTGTATGCTCATCCTGTAGGCTGAGGAGGTAGGATTAAGCCATGCCTCAAGCATGCATGAAACCCAAACGCTCCTGGATGCCGGAAAATCCAACCTTTTTCTCCAAGTGAAGGGGTTGGACCCCAACCCAGTTACAACGTGAATAGTCCAGCAAAGAACTCGTGTTTGGAGCTGCTCCATCAGGGCAAAGTGCAGTGACTCAGTTGACCTTTTCGGGTGCTGGAGCAGTCCCTGTTGTGTCATGCAGGAGGAATTGCTGCCTCACTGCAGAGCAGTGGGTGCCAACACCAGCAAGAGCCTTGGGTTCGTCATGACACCGCCGGCGCTGAGCAGAGCCAGGGCTGCTATTTTCTGCAGATCTCCAGTTTCTCAGAGCAGATTTGAAAAACTGGAAAAGAGATCTGCTTCGGGTCGGACCAAAACTGAAATATCTGAAAATTTTCAGCAAACCAAAGAGCCATAAAAGTGTCAGCGTAGGGCTGAATACAGCCCATCGCCGGAGTCAAAATGAAATGTCTCGTTTCCTCCTTGAGCTTATTAAAAGCTTTTATTAAAAATAAAAATGAACATAAATTTTGAGAACAGCACTTCACTCCCAGTCCAAAGTAAAATCTTTTGGGCTGAGAAGATTGAAATGAGCCATTCTGAGTTCTTCCTCTCCGCCCCCCCCCCCCCCTCCCCTAAAGTGTTATTTAAAGCATTGGATCTTTCCATCAGAACAATTTGTCCAAAATCAACACGGATTCCAGAAATGCTTCCTCTGAACCCACTGTGCATTTTTCAGTGGAAAACAAAGCTGCAGCTGAGCAGCGCAGCTCGCATCCAGCCAGGAGGCAGCTCCCAAGGAAAGGTTGTTCCATTTCTGCCACTGACACAACAGAACAAGGTGCCACATGAGAGCTCCCAACCTTCATCCAGCAGGCAGCGGGATTAATTCATCAACGAGGGGAAGTCTGAGCTTGCACATCACTTGGCTGACATCTGGAGGGATCTAGGAAGTGTCCCCACGAGTCCCCACTACGCAGCCAAGGCAGGGTGGATGCCATAAACCTGAGGAAAAGGGGCTGGTGAGCACCTGGTGTTGGCACAGATGGAGACAGGAGCAGAAATGGATGCTTGCCCTACCCTACCCGATGGCCACTGATGGACATGCCACCATTTCCAATGGGGTCGACCCATCCTTCCGTCGGCTCCAAGCTCATCTCCATCCCATTCATTGATGTATGCCACACATCACCATGCTCACAAACAGGAGAACTTCCAGCATTAAATTCAAGGAGTCACCCACACCTCTGGGTGCCCGTTTGCTGAAGATGGGACTCTGAGGCCTTTCATCACCTGCTCAGGACCCCTCCACCTCTCAGAGCACAGGGCTATCAGCTGTTCCACCAGATGCTGTCCACTTAATGTTATTGCCACGATCCAGGGGAACCCTTTCCATTTAAGATCTGGGCTTCCACAACAGCCAAAGGAAGTTTGTTTTTACCAGCTGAAAGTTTTCTGACAAAGGCAAAAGAAGCTCCACGGACAAAAAGTCTCAGGTGCCGACCACTTCAGAGAGATTTCAGCCCTTATCTTCAGGCTTCCAAAACTTCAATTAGTGCAAAAGATTAAGATGAGACAACAAGGACCACTCTTAGTGGAAAAGCAAGGAAGGCATGGGTAAATGGCCTCCAGTGGTGTAACGATTGCCACTGGGAATAAATTTCTGACTGTAGTAGCCAGGTGTCTTGTCACGCAGCTATTTCCATACAGCTTAGGACAAGGTGATACTGTCACTTCATCAGCCTCCTGCTCTCACCTCCTCATGGCTCCGTGCAGCAGTTAGCCTAAACCAGCACACCAGGAGCCCCAAGCTGCAGCCAGGAAGCAAGGTGCAAGTGTACAAGACCTTGAAGAGGACAGCTGATGCCATCAGCATCAAGGCAGTGCATCCAGGACCTGCCCGTAACACCAGAGGGGACACAGTGCATCAGGCCACTGGTCCATGCACACAGCAGCCAGCCCCATCTCAGGCTGCAGGGCTGCAGCAGGGGAATGGCATCGCTCCAGCAGCACTGCACACGCATTACCACAGCAGGAAAAGTTCTGCCAATCCCACCTCCAGCCACCCTAAGCCAAGGCATGGGCACAGGGTAAATATTCTCAGTCTCATCTGCCTCCAGAATAGGGCAGCAGAGCTAATGGGACTCACGCTCCAGAGTCAGATAGGGACATTTTAACATCTCCCTTTCTGCTTTGGGAACAGCCTGAATCTCATTCAAAGCAGGTCTGGAACAAGATGCTGAGAAACACTACGAGTTGTTGGGTTGCTGCTCTTTCATTTTTTTCTTTTCTTTTTTTCCTGTTTTAAACAAATCCTTTGCAGCAGGATATTGTGAAATCCAGACAAGGGGCGACTGCTAAAATGAAATGCCACGAGCACAAAGGATGGTGCTCCCAGCAGAGAGCCCACACGACCCCGTGCATTCCCCTATGCTATCTATGCACACACATTTTATAATTTTTAAACTGCTCTGATTCTCTGCCAACTGCTGTAAATTTCACCTGGAGAAGGGGTGGGGGGGGGAGGGAGGAATCAAGTCCAGGCCTCATTAGGTTTTTATACTCTCTCTGATTGCTTTTGCAGGCCTCCGAGCCTGCCTCCGAGGGACCCCAGGGTTCAAAGATCAAATAAATTGTCTGGCAGATTTATCAGGTCTCATGGTAGGTAGCCATGTAGTAAACTTCCTCTGCTTTGCTGCCCTCCCCCTCGCTTCCACAGCAGAAAATGGAAGGGACACTGAGCAGAAGACAGTGAAGTAGGCAATGCAACGGATGCCACCTCTGCTTTTGGGATGCTGAGCCCACTGTGAAGGAACAGCATAAGGAGGAGAGAGCAGGTAATGGCAGCCCTGTCAAATGAGCCAGAAATAAAGAACTTTGGTTGAAACATCAGCAAAATTCGTCGGCTTCTGCATGCAGAGGCATCCCATCATGCTGTCATTCAGGGAGCTTTCCTCTGGAAAACATCCTGCAGCGTTCCTGCACAGGCTGCTGCAAGCAAGGTGCAAAGCAGCCCTACCAGATACCTGCAGGCAGCTCTGCTCCCAGACCATGAGCTGCTTTCACCCATGTTACACAGCCCCCAGCCTCGTGCTGGTGTGCCTCCAAAGGATCTGCATGCACAGGGCTTGGGCTCTCCCCACAAACATCCCCCCCTGCAGCACTCCTGTAGCTAACCAGAGGAGCGAGGCTTTTTCTTTGTTCCCTGTTCCCAGGGATTAAGCGAAATCGAGAACAGACACAACACCCCTTGGGTTCTTTTCAAAGAAAGCTCGATGTTTTACACCCTACAACAAAAGCCTGCAGCAGTCATTGCCATTCCTGGGGGCCAGGAGGTCCTTGTTAGAAGGAATGAGCTTGTAGGCGAGCACCTGGGACAAGGCAGGGCCCAGAACACTGCATCAGCAGCCAGCAGAGCATGGGAGAAATAAAGGTTTCCCAACAGCAGCTGGGAGGTTTCAGTTGTGATGGGCTGAGGACAGAGGAGCAGCAAGGCTTTTCATTATAACTCATGAATTAGTGAAGATAATTGGAAGGAGTTGAGGCTGAAAAGTGCAGGACCCCAAGAGGTTGGTTGTTTTTTTTTTTTTAATTATTATCATCCTTTTTTTCATCTGTGGAAACACAGATGGCCATGCAGAAGTAGATAGGAGCAAAAGGAACAGGGGTAATGTCTAAGTTGCAGCAGGGGACAGCCAGGTTGGACATTAGGGAGAATATCTTCTCCAAAGGAGCAGTCAGGCTACTGGAGGAGGATACCCAGTGAGGTGGGGGAAATCACCATCCCTGGAGGTGTTCCAGAAGCATGGAGATGTGGCACTGAGGGAGGTGGTCAGCGGGCATGGTGGGAAGGCTTGGGGTTGGCCAACTGGGGACTGTGGCTCATTACAAAGAACCTTGCTACCCACCTGGATCCAATGGATATTCGGCTGCTCTGCCATGAAATTTTGGGTGTCAGAAAAGCAACATCAGACCAGTGACCTTCCATCCCCCTTTCTGCCTACCTCCAGCATCCACCAGCCATCATGAGGCAATAACCTCAAGCATAACCTCAGCACTGTCCTTCTCCCTAAAGCAAGGCAAGCATCACCACTTGACACCAGGCAGGGAAGCACACGTGGTGAGTTCTGATCAAGGAGGAGTGACATGGCTCAGCAGGCATGCTGGTGATGGGTTGATGGTTGGATTTAGTGACCTTAGTGGTCCTTTCTAACCTTAATGATCCTATTCTGAGATTTCTGACAGCTCCAGTATTTGGGACACAGGTAACAGTCTAAAAAACAACTGGAAGCCCTTCAAAGCAGAGGTACAACCCAGAGCAGCTCACAAGTACTTCTCTCTGGTGCCAGACTTGCACCTGTATCAGTGTCAAGGCTTCCGTATTTCTCACTGCAGTTCTGGAAAGTAGAATGTGAATGTCAGGAATGGCCAGTGAATGGCCAGGAGCAGAATTAGAGACATCCTTCAGCCAGCAAAACTCTGCAGTGAGAAAACACATCCCAAGCATTTTATTCAGATAGTGAGGGAGGGCCTTTAGCACAGGACTTATTGGCCAGACTGATGGCTCCCACGGCTGGCGAGTGTGCAGGATGAGCCAGGAAAGAAAGGCTCTCACACAGACTGAGCCAAGAGTGGAAATGACAGGGAGAGAAGCAGGAACACAGGAGTGAGCAAGTCCTACAATGTGTCACTGGAGAAGGACTCCACCCAGGAGGGGTGAAACAGAGGAGGACGTTTCAGCATTAACTGAACCTCCCAAATCTTGGTGGCACTGGGAATCCATCACCACTCAGCTCTGCAACAGGCTTTCCTTTGTGCTTTTTCCAGAACAGAATGGGCTCAAGGGGCCACCAAGTCATCGTCTGTCCCCACACCCTCCACTCCACCCCATTCACCCACTGCTAAAGCAAACTGGAGGGCGGCCTGTAAAGAAGGGAACTCCAAGGAAAAAAAAATAACGCACCAAAACCAAACCTTTACTGATTGCACAAAGTTCCGAGTGACTTCCTGGCATTGGCTCTATCCCTCAAGTCCACCATGCACTCAGAGGGTGGTGATGCACTGGAACAGGTTGCCCAAGGAGGGTATGGATGCCCCAGCCCTGCAGGCATTCAAGGCCAGGCTGGATGTGGCTTTGGGCAGCCTGGGCTGCTGGTTGGTGACCCTGCACATAGCAGGGGGGTCAAAACTCGATGAGCATTGGGGTCCTTTTCAACCCAGGCCATTCTATGATTCTATACACACATATAGCACAGAGTTATTTCTGCACAACAGAGTAGATCAAGACACCCTGGGAAGATTTGTGGTCCCTAGCAAACACATGAAGGCGGCGTCACCCAACAGCCTCAAAAAACGCCCCTCAAGAGTGCCTCCTTGGTGCAATCAATGCCCAACTCTGTGTTTAGGGGCCATGCTCAGCACTCCACAACCAAAAAATCCCCTGGAAAGCCATCATGGTCACCCCACAACCACCAAGCTACGGAGGCTGTGACAATTCTGGCCTCAGCACTGCGTAAAGGAGAAGTCTATGGCCAGATGGAGCCAGCTGGACTCCGTTTTGTCTTCTGCTGAGCTCTCAGATTGTAATGCTGAGTCCAGTTAATCAACTGTAGCGTTCCACCCCAGAGTTGGCTGCTCTTAAGGGAAGAGGGAAATGATTTCTATATATAGGTTGGTAAGTGCTCTGGGAATGAAAGATGCTTTATAATAAAGTCCTCCTCCTCCTCAACATACAGCATCAGCTGTGCTTTTCATGGGTGTTTTTTTTTCTTTCTTTCTTCAAATGACTTTTCCATGCACCAGCTGATTTGGAGTTATCTAAATGAATTTCCACAGGCATAAAGCTTAATCTGCTCTCGTTGCAGACTTCCATATATTTTTAATATGTCAAGCAGTGGAAATTTCTCAGACCGAGTCAAGGGAACTGTGAGGTTTACTGCTCTGGAAGATCAGAAATAGTTTATCCATCTAACAGACTTAGCTATAATAGAAATGCATGAGAGGCATTTGCAATGGGATGTTCAGAAACAAACAGGAGGCACAGGCCAGTCACCTCGATGGAGCTTCGTGACGGCGTCCATGCAGAATTGGGATTGCAGCAGGCAGAACATTTTCCACTGCCATTTTTCTTGGGGGGGGGGGGGGAGGGTGGAATGGGAGGAGGAATAAGCTGAACAGTTGTGATGAAGAGAAAATGTGAGTGCTGAACAGAAGGCTGCGTTTTCCAGGAAAGCAGGCCATCTTTTATCCCGTCGTTGAGGTTTTACATCCGCGTTCGCCCCATTTCCTCGCAGTACCTCTGGCGTTAAATGCTGCATGCAGGTCTGGCTGCCTGCTCCTGCAGGAAACAGCCTCCAGGAAGCACTGCTCAGAGGGATTCAATCGTTGACTCGTTCAGGTTGGAAAAGACCTCTGAGATCTCCCACTCCCATCGTGCCCACTGACTGCGTTCCTCAGTGCCACATTTCCACGGTCCTGAACACCTCCAGCAACGGTGAGACCCCATCGGTCTGTGGGCAGCCAGTTTCAGTGCCTCTAACTGTTCCAGAGAAGAATTTTTTTCCTAATATCCAACCTGAACCTCTCCTGGTACAGCTTTAAGCTATTACCCCTTGTTCTGATAGACAGGGCACAGTAACAAGGTGTTCTTTCCAAACTGTCCTCTCCCATCCACGACCACGAGTCTGGGATGTCATAGAATCATTGGGTTGGAAGAGTCCTAAACCATGTCAGTCCAGCACTAACACTCAGTTTCCCCATATGCCATCCCCACACTAAGACCATGGAAATAAACCACTGAATGAGGACAGAGATCACCCAAGACAACCCTTACTGGACAAAAGGGGACTTTCTCACTCCACCTCTTCACCACGCTCATTCTTTCCCACTCTGCGCCTGGTTGGTGGAGTAATTCAGCAGACAGCTCCTGCTTAGATGAATCCACAGTCTGTTGTGATGGAAAGGGGCCCTGATACGCACCTTCACCTCTTTTCATTCTGCTAACCCATGAGGGCATCTTCTGCTGCACTAGTTTTTCATTAGTGACACTGATGGTGACTGATTAACCATGACAGTTCTGCACAGATTCAAACACAAAACCCAACACCAGAAAGAGAACAATGACACTTTTCTTCCTGCAAAACCTGTAGGACACAGGATTCATTGGATTCTACTGTGTATCTGTCTCCATTTCAGATTGGAGGGCCAATTCCTTCCTTAATGGCCAACGGAAAGAAGCGCCTCCAGAGTGAGGCTCGTCTCATGAAGAATCCCACCCTAAATCCTTTGGAACATCTTTTTCCTCATGAAATCCTAGTGAAAAGGTCTGACTGGCCCAAAAGTTATTAGGGAGGGTGACAGAAAGACACTGTAATTTCATTAGCTTTATTGCCTGAGGAAAGGAGGCTAAGAAAATCCACTCCAGAAAACAGAAGGGTGGAGTTTCTCTTCCACTGGCCAGGCCAATTTCAACACATAGAAATCCCACCCATGCTCTTTTGCTCACACTGAAAGCTTGCAGCACTCCTTCTGCCTCTCCAGGAAGGGAAATGGGTGGAAAAATTACATCAGGGCTCAGTTTCTCCCCACGCCCCCCCTTTGCCCTTTTATTTAAAGACATTTAATGCTAGAAAGTGGAAGCAGCAGCCAAGCTCACGGCTGCAGGCACCAAGGAGGTGATGGCAGGAGAGCCCCATCCAAACCACATTCAGTCACCACTGCACACTTACTACAATGAGTTACTGTTCCTGAAGTCATCATCACTGCTGCACAGATGGGACATCTTCTTCTTCCTTCTCTGCTCGCAAAATCTGAACTCAAGTGGGTGATAGGAGTGAGAAACATCTCCCCTGTCAGATTAAGTCCCATAACTCCAGAAGAATTTGCTGGCTTCGCTGATGCTTTTGCTCTTCCTTATTCCTTTGGAACACTACAGAGCACAAGGGTCAATCTCACTTGCTCTTTGACATGAAGAATCACAGAATCATTCAGGTTGAAGACCCCTAGGATCCCCAATCCAACCCAGGCTGACCCCACCGTGCCCACATCCCTCGGTGCCACACCTCCACGGTTCTTGATCACCTCCAGAGGTGGCAACTCCATCCTGTGCCAATGCATTACCACTCTTTCAGGAAAGAACTCCCCAATATCTGTTTCCAAAGCGACATCTGACTGTTGGAGCAGGGTGACGCACGACACACACCAAATCATTGCATCCAAAAGCCCTGGGAAGAGGAGCACTGGCAGCTCTCCGGCCAGCCCAGGTGCTTTGCTCCACCAGGGTGAGGAACCAGCTTTACTTACAGATGTACCCCCCTTCTTGGTGCTTTAACAAGGGTCCAGGCCAACAGAGAACGGTTACACAGGACACAACCTGTAACCCACAGCCTCGCAATCCATACAGGATCATCCCAGGGTGAGCTACAGCCAGTACGCAGCCTGTTGCTGGGCTCTTAGACCAGGAGCCTGCTCAACTCCCTGCTCTGCCTTCGCAAAGCGCAGGCGTTCATTTTCCTCACCCGCCAATCCAAGCCATGAAATCATCCTCTTGTCTATTTAAGCCCTGTTTTGCAGGACAAGGCTGATTCCCAAGGACAGCCAACAGGAGCCAGGCACCCCACACACAGACTCTGCAAAGCTTCACTCTCGCATTGCAAACACTTTGGCACCAGGGCCATCGTGCACAGCCCAGAAAAGTGATGCTCCTGTTCAAGCAAACTCCCTTCCACAGCTTCCCCAGAGCCATCAGACCTCACCATTAAGACATTCCCCAAGCAACGTTTCCTTGTTTCCTTTCGCAGTTCTTTTCACGACTCCTTTTTGAGCTCCCAGCCTAATGAATTCCTGTCTGCCAAAACAGCTCTGTCTGCTGTTCTTCCAAAGCACAGAGCTGGTGGGCACTTACCTCCATTGCTCCCAAACACGCATCAGACGTGCTAACAAATTAGCTTTCCATCTTCCCCCCAAGCCCAGCCATCAGAAGAAAAAAAAATGTTTTCTGCATCAACCACTTGAAAGACTACAGATCACCTACAAGTATTTTTATTGAGGGAGTTTTGTTCTTGTTCCGAATTGTAAATACTTTATGTTTTCCAGGTGTTGGCTACCCTGGGCTGTCCATAGTGTGTTTTAGCAGCTCGCACAGCTGCAACATGCAGGTGTGTGCAACTGGCAGCCAGAGTGAAGCTAAGCAGCTGTTGGGCTGGGAGAAAATGGAAGTCATTTTCAGTCTTAATGAAGATGGTTTCTTATTAAATTTGAAGCCGTGGCATAAAGTTCAACAGGCCTGGGGTAAGTTTGCATCTAGAAGCAGTTCTTTTGCAATCTGTTTGGGAGCACTATATGATGTCAAACAAGAAGCCACTGGGGGTAAAGGAGGAGCTACGAGATATGGTTTAGTAGATTGTGGTACTGATAGGAATGGGAGGGTGGTTGGACTGGATGATCTTGCAGGTCGTTTCCAACCTTGCAATTCTGTGATTCTGTAAAGAAGTGACAAAATGCAAGACCTGAGAGGCATTGCATGGCTGGTAGACAGGGGCTCTCAAGCACGTGACTGAACGCAAAGCTGCTCCATTGGGATCTGGAATTCTTGGTTAACCCAGCACAGGGCACCAGGCAACTTCCTATCAGCGTGGTCAAGAAATCAGGGTGAAAAAAGTGGACTACATCTGTTTGAAGTTCTAAAAGGAACAGAAGCATCCACCTGGTGTGGAAGAGGCCTGACACTACATTGTTGAAAAGCAAAGGATGAATGGTTTAGGTTTGGTTTAGGGAACCTGCTTTGGCGGGGGGGGGGGTTGGTCTGGATGATCTCTAGAGGTCCCTTCCAAGCCCTACAATTCTGTGAATGAGGACCCCTCGGTGAGTCCATCTCATTCACCTCCTAGTCTCTTAGCAGTGGCTTTTGAGCCACTGATCTAAGGATTATCTAAGGATTCTAAGGATTATCACCCAACATAGGACTAAAAAACAAGTCACCTAGGAGAGCATGCAGAACCGCAGAGGCATTCAGGTTGGTGAAGATCTCTAAGCCTACCAAACCCCAACCCATCCCACCATGCCCACCAACCACATCCCTCAGTGCCACGTCTCCTGAACACCTCCCCAGTGTGTGACCCCACCATTCCCTGGGCAGCTGTGCCAGTACCTGACTGCTCTTTTGGGGAAGGAATTTTGGGGACCTACCACGGTGCAACTTGAAGCCATCACCTCTCATAATATTGATGTTGCTTGGGAGCAGAAGCCAAACCCCACTGAATTTGAACCAGTACACAGAATCATAGAATAGCCTGGGTTGAAAAGGACCGCAGTGATCATCTGGTTTCACTGATATGTGAAGGGTCACCAACCAGCAGACCAGGCTGCCCAGAGCCACATCCAGCCTGGCCTTGAACGCATCTCTGGTTAAGTCTTGGTTTGGATTCAGCTGAGACTGAAGGAGCATCACATCCCTTCCAGTTAGAAGTTAACGATGTGCTTTAAAGGAGTGCTTAGTCCCGGCTGGGTGCAAGGAGAAGTGTTTGCCCCAAGATGCTTATCAGCATGACGAAACAATAGGCAGATAATGAGATGTGAGGAGTTGCCCACAGCTCTGGGTCTTATCCAACCAGTGCAGGCACGACTGCTTCTTTGGGCATTGGTCTTTGCTAAATCACTCTGTCAACATACAGCCCCTGTTTGTTTTTGCTTGTTTGTTTGTTTGTTCTTTTTTTTTTTTAATTAGAAAAAACGAGTTTATTCCAATTGCATGCCAAATTTCGATCACAGAAAAGCTAGCAGCACAATTGCTCATCGCCAAGCATGGAGCAGGAGGTCATTTTGCAGCTGGGCTATTCACTGGTTGTGCCTTTGAAGCACAGGTTGATTTCCCAAGGAAGAAAGCTCCCTCATGGCCCATGGGCAACCAGCAGGTTAGAAGCTTTTGCTGTGCATCTCTCCTAATCCTCAATTTTGTACATAAAGAGTGCTCAGCCCATTCCTAGCAGAGCTGGAATGAAATCAGCGTATCGGGGAAAAAGATTTAATCACTTTCCAATAAATATATATATATTTTTTGCTTTTGAAAGGGAAATTGCTTCTAAGAGAGGTCCAATACGTTCACTTTAAGAACGTGTGAAAACAAACCCTTGGCCTTAATCTTTAAATTTCCTGAACTTTAGCACTTTTTGCAGCGCTCTTAATTAAAATCGGTTGGGTCGGTGTATATACACTGCAGCAATAAACCAAGCCTTAGGTGCCTCCTCAGCAGTGGAAAATGGGCCGTGGTGGTGAAGGAACGTCTGCAGCCCCTGCAGTCATCCCAGGCCTGGCTGCAGATGGCCATTAAGGCATCACCTCCAGAACCAGGGGATGGGTTCGTTCCCAAAATGCTCCCTTTAATACTGAGCAAATTCGGACCATTCGAAGACAGAGCGGCTGTTCTCTCACTCTTCCTCCTCCCTCCTTTACTCCCTGATGGTTCAAATCAGCTCTGCAATAGATGAAGTGTGCATACACTCTACGTATTAACACCCAACAGGTGCACAGGGACAGGTCTGCCTCTCCTGCACTGCTTTACAGTGCATTGTGTTCAGCCTTGGGGGCGTTTTAACTGCAGCATAGTGGCTGATTTCTCAGAGGTGTGAGAAATACAGGTTTTTCACAAAAAAGACTAGGGCTATATTTTCTAACACAAGCATACATAGACTTCTTAAAAATCAAACGCGTTTTGATCCAGCTACCCACCCGAGTTGGCTGCTGAGTGTTTTTCCATTGCCAATCAGCTGAGCAGCATCGCTGCCTCCCAGAGTTCAGCCTTTGGAAGCAATCTCACATGGAGACAATGCTGTCATGAGGAGAGAGCATGAGCTCCTAAGAAGGAGCTAGACCTGGGAAGGCAGCATGTAGGTGCATGGTAGGTAGGTGTAGGTGCAGCAGATGGCCAAGAAACATGGCAGCTGCCCTTAACTCCTACCTCCAGCTCAGGGTGCAGCTCAGTGCACGCAGCTGGGCCCACATCCACAGATCATCTCCAGCCTGTGATGCAGTGCAAATCAGAAAGAGAAGAAATGGCTTCATGTCGCACCAGGCTGCGTAACAGAAAATATTTCTTCCCCAAAAAGAGCAGTCAGGCAATAATGTGTTTCCCAGGGAGGTGTGGGGTCATCATCCCTGCAGGTATTCAAGAACCATGGGGATGTGGCAGCTGGGAACAGACTGGATTTGATGATCCTGAAGACCTTCTCCAATATTAATGGTTCTGTGGAGAAAAGACTCACTGCTGCTTGGTGACCAAAGGAGAGCAGGAGCCAGTACAGACCAGTACAGACCAGTACAGACCAGTGCTCCTTTTGAGGCCATGGGCGGTTCAGGTATGTTCCTTTCTCAACTCAGATACCAAATCCAACTGCTCCAGCTCCCAGTACAGGGCAGGAAGGTCATAATAACCATTTTTAGGGCAGGAGTGATGTCTTCACTACACACCCGAATAGCACCAGCTCAGCCATTCTGATTCTCCATTTCAGTTCTGGGACATGGGCTACAGCAGCACTAATATTCGGAGTTAGAAAACAAAGTCATTTCCCCACTGATTTGTCCCTGCCAAGAGGCACACTCCTGACTGAGCTTACCTCATCCATGAGGTGGGATTATAGCAGCCCAGCCATGTTGTCTTAGTTGTGTCAGGGCAGCTTGAAAAATAGGTTCCAAGTGCATTCTTGGCCAAGTATTGCAGAACCACCATAAGAAAAGCCAGTCCTGAATTGTTTGAGCACATTATATATATATATGGGAAGAAAAAGTGTTTCATTTTGTCACATCCACACTAAATGTTCAGGGCAGCTCTTTTTCTTCCCTTTAGCCAAATGGGTTCAAGTCTTTCAGAATGCCCTTAACAGCTGATGATGGGGAGGGCTGAGGGGGTAAACCCATTCCTCAGCAGAGAGACTTGCACCATAGGTCAGCCTTAAAAGGTACTTCGTATTTCTTCCTGCTCCTCACCAGGCCAAAAACTCAGCCCGGCCATTTGCACTGCTCTCCTGGCAGGTCATTGTTTCTGACAAAGGAATGCCCTGGCAGTGACTTACATTTTGAACAGTGCCGTTAAGGATGGGCTGAGAGCAGTCACAGACCTCAGAAGCGTGTTTCCAATATTCCTTTCTCTTCGTTTAGGATAACAACTTTAATGTGCTTGAGCTGACTTTAATAGGGAAATTATTTCGTTTTATGAAGTCACTGATTGATGACTCCAGCATCAGGTGCTGGGTCCGGTCTTGTTCAACATCTTCATCAGTGACCTTGATGAGGGATGGTGGCCACCCTCAGCAAGTTTGCTGATGATACGAAGTTGGGAGGATTGGCTGAAGGCTGTGCTGCCATTCAGCGAGAGCTGGACAGGCTGGAGAGCTGGGCAGTAAGAAACCGGATGAGGTTTAACAAAAGCAAGTGTGGAGTCTTGCATCTGGGGAGGAATAATGGCATGCAGTGGTACAGGATGGGGGATGAGCTGCTGGAGGGGAGCTCTGTGGAGAGGGACCTGGGTGTCCTGGTGGACGACAGGTTGCCATGAGCCAGCAGTGTGCCCTTGTGGCCAAGAGGGCCAATGGCATCCTGGGGTGCATTGCACAGAGCGTGGCCAGCAGGTCAAAGGAGGTGATCCTTCCCCTCTGCTCTGCCCTGCTGAGGCCTCATCTGGAGCACTGCGTCCAGTTCTGGGCTCCCCAGCACAAAACAGACAGGGATCTCTTGGGAAGAGTCCAGCGGAGGGCCACCAAGATGGTGAAGGGCCTGGAGCATCTCTGCTATGGAGAAAGGCTGAGTGAACTGGGTCTGTTCAGCCTTGAGAAAAGAAGGCTGAGAGGGGACCTGATCCAGGTCTATCAGTATCTGAGGTGTGGGGGCAGAATGGTGGAGACAGGACAAGGGGAAACGGCCGGAAACTGCAGCATAGGAAGTTGTGCAGCAATGTGCACAAGAACTTCTTTACAGTGAGGTGACGGAGCACTGGAACAGGCTGCCCAGGGAGGTGGTGGAGTCTCCTTCTCTGGAGATGTTCCAGACCTGCCTGGATGCCGACCTGTGCGACCTGCTGTAGGGAACCTGCTTTGGCAGGGGGTTGGACTCGATGATCTCTGGAGGTCCCTTCCAACCCCTACAATTCTGTGATGCTGTGATTCTGGATGTGGCTCTGGGCAGCCCGGTCTGCTGGTTGGCAACCCTGCACGTAGCAGGGGGTTGGAACTGGATGAGCGCTGTGGTCCTTTTCCACCCAGGCCGTTGTGTGATTCATTCTATGGCCTCCCTTGGTGTGGACTTTGGACAGCTCCAGCGGCCTGGCACGGCTCTTCCCAAGGAGATAAATCTGCTGACTTCCCTCCTCCCACATTCTGGGAATTCCTCTGCCCGAAGCCGAGTTTCCCATTCACCCTCTCTGTTCTTCTGTGAACCCAATAAATAACCTGAATTGCTCCCCAAAATATTGAGCATTAAAAAAATAATAATAATAACAACAACATTTTTTTTTTTTTAAATAAAAAAATGGCAGGAAAGAGAAACTAGAAATTACTTCAGGCGCTGCAATTCTAGGTGTTAACGATGAGCTCGTGGCCAAGGTAAACCTACAAATACGCTTTTTATCAACTTATCTAATTCCCTTGACAGATATGGCAAAAAATAAATAAATAAATAAAATAGTAGTAATAATAATAAAGTAAGAAAAAGAGGAAAAAAGAAACCCAACTCCTTGATTTCTTGCTCGGAGCCAGACCTGAAGAAGGATGAGAAATCTCAAGCTTTCAATAAATGTTTTACATGGATGAAAACTCTATTTTTGGTTCTGCTGTGTAAAAACAAAAGAAAATGAATAACGTTGTCCCTGTTGGAGTCAAGCTTTGTTTCCTCATTCTAATTCTTTTCCCTTTCCACACTGCGAAGGGAGCACGCCAGGGGTCAGGCATGGTTCAGAAACGTATGCAGTCCAGGCAAGATTTTATGATTCCCCTCAGCAGGAAGATTGGGCTCTTCTCTAAATCCCAGATCCACAAATGAAATGAATTTCTTCCGTAATAACGCATGCTGTCCCGTTCCAATAGAGAAATGGCACCGGTACAAGGTAGAAATGAATCCAACGAAGATGGTCTTGAAATATCTGCTACTGCTTGTTACGAGATTTCCTGCAAAAACGACAATCTTTCATTAAATCTTTTATATCAAGGAACAGTGATCCGCCAGCAGTTGCTTAACTGGAGCACAGTGCAGTGCTCTAACCCAGCTTGCTTTCTCTTGAAAGGGGATTCAAACAGATGAGTGAGTTCCTGCAATGCTGAATAATAACCATGAGCAACGTAGCCTGTGGCAGAGTAGAGTAACTTCAGTGACAGCCTGGGGCTGGAGTATGTGAATAGAAGCAAGCAAGCATTAGTTTTGTCATTCATCCCTCACTGATGTGAGTCTTGCTGGAGAAAGCAGAAGAGCATCGCGTGGGCAATTCCTATTTGCAGGGCTGGAGAGATGCTCAGATCATCAAGCCCAACCATCAACCCGTCCCCACTAACCATGGCCACAGAGCACTGGGGGAAAAGCTGTCCTCCCTCCCAATTCTGGAAGGCAGATGGATATAGGAATCCCCATCCAGAATGCCTGATTGGCATGGCTCAGCGCTGGCCACGGGGGGCTGAGTTTGGGATGTGTCATGGTTCTTTGGCAACCTCTGCACCTTCCCGTGGGCTCTGCTTGGTGCGCTGCTGCAGACCAACCCCTCATTCCTCTCTTGGTGGGTCATAATTCAGCCGGTTCACAACCACGGCCCACCTACAGACTCACCACGGTCAGCATGCAGCCTTGGGTCTGCAGGGCTGATACCATATGCAGGCAGCCCCAACTTTTGGACAGAGCCTGCTGGAATCTGTGCTGTTTTTACTACTTCTTCAGGCCAGTATTTTTCTCCGGCTTGGCCAGCACCCCTGATTCCAGCCTTGTATCACTTCATAGTATCGTTTTATTTTATTCTAGGCAGCTGCTTCAGCTTCCAGGAGGGATGGACTGGAACTGAGCATTTTCTTGGAGAAGCCTCTCACTTCTGGGCTGGGTATTGGCTGTGCAGCCAGCCCGAGTTCATCAGAAGCAAAGAAATGAAAACCTCACACCAAGTGCTGCATTGCTTCATCGTTGAGGTGGACGATCCCACCTGATGGGAAAGAAAGGGAAAATGTGGTTTTCCGGAGATAGTCCCTCTCTCCTTCCTCTCTCCTCTACTTTCCCAGCTTGACCAACGTGAGACACAAGTGAACCAGCGCAAGTCTTAGGGGTCTTTTCCAACCTCCACGAGTCTGTGATGAGCAGCGTGGGCACTGTTGCCAACTCCAGCTCATCTATGAGGGAACAGTCCCAGGAAAACAGTGAGCTCCCAGGAAGGAAACGTGAAAGGAGTCCTTGAGCAGTGCTTGGCAATGCATATCTGCAGGAGAGATGTAAGCTTGGAAGACAGCAGGGAAAAATGTTTCCAGGGCTGTTTAACAGTGACTGCCCTTCCTGCAAGAGGCAGTTCCTTGGGAATCCTGGGATTAACCTGCATGGGGAAATGTCTTCTGCTCTGCAGCGGCTCAGACAGTGAAGAGAAATCTCAGTTCCAGTGGTATCTGCAAAGGGAATTTGGTACTTGGAGGAGAAATGCCTGTTTTCATTCTGGAAAGCAGACCAGGCTCACCCACAGACTCTGGCACAGAGCTCAGCGGGAGCCGTATGAGCAGGGAAGGGGTCAGGGGTTTGGTTTCACGTCTCACTGGAAATATGGCACGTCCCCCCTCATTCCTTCCCCCGGCAGCGTTTTGCCTCATGCTGACTTGGGGAAAGAGCACGGCCCCTGCCAGGCCGTCCCCTCTTCCCCTGCAGCACTGCGGGCTCTCCGTGGAGGTCGGCTGCCCAAGAAGTGGCAAAGAGGCCAAATCTCTGTCGGAGCTGCTGAGAACACAGCTGGAGGTGGCAAGGCTAGCGGAGAAAAAGCGACTTGCTGACAACGTTCAGCTAACGGAGCTTTTTTTTTTATTCTTTTTTTGCTTTTTTTTTGTTTTTTTTCCTCCTTCTTCCAGCTCCAAGGAACTCCCTGTTCTTTGCACTCCAGAAGCTTCTGGCTCAATAAAAAAAAAAAAAATAAAATAAAAATGGAGCTGAAAACCATGCATGGGAGCTGGCAAAGAGAGGAACAGAAAAGCAGGTGGGGTCCCATGCGTCTCCTCCTTGGCTTTCTGGAATGTGCTTCTCACATAGGGTCCATGCTGGAGCTGTCATGGCTGGGAGCAAAGGCTGAGGTGCTGTATGCAGGCTGGGAGGATGGATGTTTCCCACATTGGCTGCCATGAACTTTTCCCAGAATGGCTGAGCTGGGCAGGCAGTGTGGGAGCTGCAGAAGCCAGGAGCCGTAGAGCGTGAGCTGTGCTCCAACGGACTTGAACCAAGTTTGCTTTGCTTCCACCACCATTGTGGGTAAGCTTTTCGCGAGCGCATCACGCACCTATTGCTTCTTTATCACCCATCTAAGAGCAAGGGGATGCTGCTCTCAAGAAGGGGTTGCAGCCTCCCAGCCATAGAATCACAGAATCTGGGTTGAAAAGAACCACAATGCTCATCTAGTTTCAACCTCCCTGCTGTGTGCAGGGTCACCAACCAGCAGCCCAGGCTGCCCAGAGCCACATCCAGCCTGGCCTTGAACGCATGGATGGATTCTGGAGACCGTTGGCTCCAGGAGGGCACAGGGACCAATGCACTGAGCACAAAGTTTGCTCCTTCGCTGCAGCAGAGGACTCCTGAAAAGGAGCCAGTGTTGTCTTAGCCACCCACAGATGTCGAGACAAAAGCTTTGAAAGTCGCATGGCAAACACACAATCTGGTGCCTTGTCTAACTACAGGGGATGGGGAGCCCTGTGTCGAATATTTCATGGCTGTTCTCTAAATTCTGAGCTGATTCATGGATGTAGCGTGAAGCTACACTTCTGTTTGCCTTTTCTAGTTCCTCCCAGGGGCCAATCTGAGGTCTCTTTGTGCCTAATTTCTTCTTTGAAAATCTTGAAGCAAATTCCCTTGGGCGTGTGTTAATATGAATGATTTCGGAGCGGATCTGCCCCCCAAAAAAATAATGTGAAAACTTTTTGCCATCAATCAGACCCAACTTTCTATTATTGTTCACAAAGAAGAAGAATTATCTTTAAGTCCTGTTAAGGTTAGCGTTCTCTAATAGGGGTAATAACATTCTCTGAAAACCAGAAATTGAACATTTAGGCTTCCTATGTATAACTTCACATTTTAACCTCTTTACTTGCTGAGAATTCCTAGGAAATCCAGTAATTCAAATTATTAAAAAAAAAAAGTATCCACGAAAGATGTTTGCTGACAAAGCCATTTATCTCTAAGCACGTGAAACCTGACCTGCCCTAGCCTTACGTGAAAGCAGCCTTTGACTCCATAATGAAGACTAAAAGGGCTTTTGTTTAAAGAGGTGCTTTTTCAAAGTGGTCTCGAAGGCTCATGTATCAGCAGATTGGCTTGGAACTCACAGCAGTGCCTCGTGGCCAAGGTGGGCCTTGGGAAAAGTCACTGTCTGGTGGGATGGGGCTGATCTCCATCCCGGGCAGTTCTGGCATCCGAGTTTCACAGTTTCTTCTCTACAGCTTGTAGACCAAACACAGTAGGTGGAACCTGACGCAAAGAATGAGATCGTTGTCTTCACCCAAGTGGGAGCAGCTTGGACAGCCTTCCCCTCATGGCAGCGTGAAGAGTTTCCTTGGGCTGTTCTGACATCTGGCACACAGTGATGGCGATGTGTGCCTTGGGGGCTCAGGTCTGCGCTTCACAGCTCGTTGGAGGAGGTGAAGCCTTGGGTGCAAGGTGGAAATAACCTCCCCTTCAAGGCCAGCTGGGCACCTGAGACCTCCATGATGGAGAAAAGCCACAGGAGAGGGTGGTGAGGGGCAACAAGCCAACCAAGAGCTCCAGCCGATGGAAATCGTTGATGAGAGCGAATCAATAAGGATGGAACAACACTGCTGCTCCCCAGGCAGACGTTGGGTCACTTGGGCTAGTTGGCCATGGTGGGGATGGGGACAGCTCTGCAATGGGCCGTCCCCCAGCAAGGTGTGCGTCTGCTGCAGGAGCACTTGGCAGGATCTCAGCTCCTGACTCCAGCACAAAGCAAAGGCTATTTAAAGAAAAAAAAAAAAAAGGAAAAAAAAAAAAAGAAGGGGAGTGGGAGAGAAAAGGGGTTTTTTTTCTTTTTTTTTTAAAAAAAAAAAAAAAAAAAGAAAAAAAATTCTTCACATTTAAAACTCTTTTTATTGCCCTCATTGCTTAAGATAGCGTTACCATAAATCGACTCGACCATAACAGTATTTGGAAACCAAAAGGATTACCACATCTATTAGAATATTTAAACCATATGTCTGGGGTTCGG
>NW_024962265.1:0-1827 GCF_019238085.1 Lagopus leucura
GGGGTAATAGAGCAGTATGGAGGATGAGAGGAGATATGGGATAAGGGGGAGTATGGGGACAGTAGAGGGGTATGGAGACAGTGGGAACTATGGGGAAATTAAAGGAAGGATGTGGGGGATATGGGGACAATGGAGGTGTATGGGGCTGTAAGGAAAGTTTGGAAGTGATGGTAAGCTATGGGTGTAATGAAGGGTGGGGGGTCTGGAGGTGTAAGGGGCTGTGGCAGTAATGGGGAGCACAGTGATAAAAGGGGTGTTACGAGTGTTAAAGGGGCAATAGGGGGTGTAATGGGTGTGGAGGTTGTGGAGAGGGCTATGAGGGCAGAAAGGGAAATGTGGGGATAATGGGGGAGTGTAGGGGTACAAAGAGGGGGTGTGGGGATATTAGAGGGGTTTGGGGGGTAATATGCATGGGGTAATGGGGAACTTGGGCTGGTCATGGGAAGTATGGGGTTATATGGGGGAGTATGGGGGTAACAGAGGGGTGTAAGGAGGGCATGGGGATATAAGGAAGGGGGGGTGATAGCAAAGGAAGCTGCTGCTGTGGTCATTATGGGATAATGAGGGGTGTAAGGGGATAATAGGAGATGGAGGTGATGGGTATGGGGGTATGGTAGGTATGGTGTAATGGGAGATGATGGGGTGTGAGAGGGGAGGTTATGGAGGGGAGTAATATGGAGTATGGAGGGTTATGGGGCTGTGGGAGTAATTGGGGAGGGGGAGGAGAGTAGTAGGGGGGGTTGAGATATAGAGGTGTAAGGAGGGGGTTTGGGGGTGATAGCACAGGAAACTGCTGCTGCAGTCCAGCGTGGGGTAATAATACAGTGAGCTGTTGCTTAGAGGAGGAATGGATCAAACAGAGGGGTGTGGGGATGTGAGCAAGGTGGGGGGTATAAAGGGGAGTGCAGTGAGAATGGGAGATACACGAGCGGTGGGTGGTAATGGGGGTGTATGGGAGGTGATGGGGGAGGTGATGGAGGGCTGGGTGCAATATGGGGCAGCAATATAGGGGAGCACAGCAGGGTCACAAGGACGGGCACGGCACCCACGGATGCCCCATGTCCCCACCACCCCCCCCCCCAGGGCTGCGCAATGCGCCGCGCTGCTGGGACGTGATCCAGCCGCTGCTGTGCGCCGTCTACATGCCCAAATGTGAGGATGGGCAGGTGGAGCTGCCCAGTCAGACCCTATGCCAGGCCACACGAGCACCCTGCACCATCGTGGAGCGCGAGCGCGGCTGGCCCGACTTCCTCAAGTGCACTCCTGACCGCTTCCCTGAGGGCTGCCCGGTATGGAGACGCTTTGGGGACATACTGGGGACACGGGGCACACCTGGGGACATGGTGGGGACACGGTGGGTGCCAGCATCCTGCTGCCACGCCTTTGCATCCCCAGGGGTGGGTAGAATCTGTCCCCAACCTCACCATGAGGTTCATCCTGCTGGTTTGTCATTGGAGTGCCACCTTCTCCTCTTCCTCCTCCTCTTCTTTATTTCCTCTTCTTCCCTTTCTCTTCCTCCTGTCTCTTTCTTTCACTTCTCCCTCCTTATTTCTTTCCTTTTCTCCTCTTCCTTCTCCCTTCTTCCTCTCCCTCTTCCTCTTGCCTCTCTTTTTCCATTTCCTCCTTTTCCTACTGCTCTTTCTTCTTCCTCTCTTTCCTTCTCCTCACCCTTTTTCTTTCTTCTCTCTACCTACTCAATCTTTTTTTCCTTCTCCTTCTCCACTTCTTCCTCACTCATTCTTCCCCCTCTTCCCTTCTCCTCCTTCTCCTCCTCCTTCTCCTTCTCCTTCTCCTTCTCCTTCTCCTTCTCCTTCTCCTTCTCCTTCT
>NW_024962265.1:1837-11096 GCF_019238085.1 Lagopus leucura
GAGGTGCAGAACATCAAGTTCAACAGCTCAGGGCAGTGCGAGGCGCCGCTGGTGCGCACGGACAACCCCAAGAGCTGGTATGAGGATGTGGAGGGCTGCGGAATCCAGTGCCAGAACCCTCTGTTCACAGAGACGGAGCACCGTGAGATGCACGTCTACATCGCCGCCTTCAGCTCCGTCACCATCTTCTGCACCTTCTTCACCCTGGTGAGCCGTGCTGCTGGCAGACACCACACACGGCTGGGCCCAAAAGGGAGCGGTCACCAACGTCCCTGTCCCAATTTAGGCCACCTTCGTTGCCGACTGGAGGAACTCCAACCGCTACCCTGCCGTCATCCTCTTCTACGTCAACGCCTGCTTCTTTGTGGGCAGCATCGGCTGGCTGGCGCAGTTCATGGACGGCGCCCGAGATGAGATCGTGTGCCGTGCCGACGGCACCATGAGGCTGGGGGAGCCCACGTATGTGTCACCATCATCCCCTACCCAGGCGGTGTCCTTGGGAGGGTTCTCAGGGTTCTAGATCAAGAGGTCTCCCCTGGGCTTAGGGGGGGTTCTTGGGGTTCCAGGGCAAGAGATGTCCCCAGGACCAAGGGACATTTTTGGGGCTTGGGGATGAGAGTTGTCCTCAGGATCTAAGGTGGTTCTTGGAGTCTCTCCAGGGCAAGAAGTGTTTCCAGGAACAGGGAGAGTTCTTGGGGCTTCAAAGCAAGAGGTGTCCCCAGAAGCAAGTAAGGTCCTCCATGCTCTGGGGTAGGGCTCTTGGAACATGGGGATGCTTCACTTATAGGGCCCCCCTGTCCCCTCCCAGTGGCCAATGGCACCCCTGTCTTGCTCCCCATAGCTCCAACGAGACGCTCTCCTGCGTCATCATCTTTGTCATCGTCTACTACTCGCTGATGTCGGGCGTCATCTGGTTTGTCATGCTGACCTACGCCTGGCACACGTCCTTCAAGGCGCTGGGCACCACCTACCAGCCGCTGCTGGGCAAGACCTCCTACTTCCACCTCATCACCTGGTCCATCCCTTTTGTGCTCACCGTGGCCATCCTGGCTGTGGCACAGGTAATGGGGCTGCAAGCCCACCTTCCCCCCCCCCCCCCGGATCCCTGCTTGCTCAGGTGAACGCAGCCAGGTGACATCCCCAATCACCAGGTGGATGGTGACTCTGTCAGCGGTATCTGCTTTGTGGGTTACAAGAACTATCGCTACCGCGCCGGCTTCGTCCTGGCACCCATCGGTCTCGTCCTCATCGTCGGGGGCTATTTCCTCATCCGGGGTAGGTGTGGGTGCACTGTGGGGATGGAGGCACTGCAGGTATCCTCACCCCTGACCAATATGTCCCTACACCGCAGGGGTTATGACGCTCTTCTCCATCAAGAGCAACCACCCTGGGCTGCTGAGCGAGAAGGCTGCCAGCAAGATCAACGAGACCATGCTGCGTCTGGGTGAGGGCAGCCCCAGGAGCACCACTTCTGTGGGAGTTGGGGTGGGAATTTGGGGTGTTTGTCCCTTGGATGCAGACATCCCTGTCCCACGTCTTGGCACCAAGAGGCAAAGCTGCATTGTTGATGGTATCGCTGGAGCTCGACTCAGCCAGGAACGTCCAACTTCTCTTTCAGGCATCTTCGGGTTCTTGGCCTTTGGCTTCGTCTTCATCACTTTTGGCTGCCACTTCTACGACTTCTTCAACCAGGCAGAGTGGGAGCGAAGCTTTCGGGAATATGTCCTGTGAGTGGAACAGGGACAGTGAGCAGGGGATGCGTTAACTGACTTGTTTTAAACCCTGCGTCCCCCAAGAGGGAACCGTGTCCCCTGCTGAGGGTGCTGGGTGTCCCCTTCACTCATGTCTGTCTACGCAGGTGCGAGGCCAACGTGACCATCGCCACGCAGACCAACAAACCCATCCCAGAGTGTGAGATCAAGAACCGTCCAAGCCTGCTGGTGGAGAAGATCAACCTCTTTGCCATGTTTGGTACAGGCATCTCCATGAGCACCTGGGTCTGGACCAAGGCCACCCTGCTCATCTGGAAGCGCACCTGGTGCAGGTGGGATCCTGGGATGTCACCCCAGTTGCCACCCAGTGCCCCATGGGGATATCACCCCAGCTCTGTGCCCCATCCAGCTTCCCGTGGGGATATCAGCACGACTCCACGTGCCCCATCCAACATCTGGAGATGTTGGAGGTCGTCTTTAGTCTTTTGGCCATCGGGTCAAGGAGTTGTGGGGTCACAGTAGGTTTTGAGGATAGGTTATGGAGTGGCATGTCCTACAGTATATGTACTGGTTGCAGGACAATATCCCATTATGTGTCACCGCTGCTCTATGCCCTGTCCAACATCTTCAGATATTGGGATGACGTCCAACATCTTGAGATGCTGGAGGTTCCCCCCTGACTTTTGTCCGTTGAGTCAACAAACTGTGGGGTCACAGCAGGGTGGGGAATGGGGTGGTGTGTTGTGGTTGTGGGACACCTTCACCCCCCACAGGACACCCATCAGGCACAGTCCCCAGCCCCTGGTTCACCCCTTCCAGACAGAGACAGTCCCCAGGGCTGTGCGTATCCTGTGCCGTGGGCCACCCCATGTCCCCACCTTGTCCCCAGGCTGACAGGGCAGAGCGACGACCAGCCCAAGAGGATCAAGAAGAGCAAGATGATTGCCAAAGCCTTCTCCAAGCGTAAGGAGCTGCTGCGTGACCCGGGCCGGGAGCTGTCCTTCAGTATGCACACCGTCTCGCACGACGGTCCTGTGGGTATGCGTGGTGATGGGGAGGGATGGGGCCACTTCTCCCTGCTGTCTCCACCTTTGGGATGGATCTCCCTCTTTGTCCCTGCCTTCAGGGTGGATTTCTCCCCCATCTTTTTGATGGATCTTCCCCTTTGTCTTGGCAGCTGGTTTGGCGTTTGACATCAATGAGCCATCAGCTGATGTGTCCTCTGCGTGGGCTCAGCACGTCACCAAGATGGTGGCCAGGAGAGGGGCCATCCTGCCCCAGGACGTCTCTGTTACACCGGTGGCAACACCTGGCAAGTCCCTGGGAACGTGAATGGGGAAGAGTTGGGTGGAGAGCAACCTGATGAGGTTCACTGAGTGCAGGTGTAGCTCCTGCACCTGGTGAGGAACACATCAGTACAGACTAGGGGCTGAGCTGCCGGAAAGGAGCTCTGAGGAGAAGGACCTGGTGGTCATGGTTGACCAGTGGTTGACCAGTAGATAACCAGCAGTTGAGAACAGGTTGACCGGTGGTTGACGAGCAGTTGACTACAGGTTGACCAGTGGTTGACGAGCAGTTGACCACAGGTTGACCAGTGGTTGACCAGCAATTGATGACAAGTTGACCAGTGGTTGACCAGCAAGTGATGACAAGTTGACCAGTGGTTGACCAGCAATTAGAATCATAGAATCAGAATTGCTCGGGCTGGAAAAGACCTTAAAGATCATCAAGTCCAACCACAACCTAACTATACTACCCTAACAACCCTCTGCTAAATTAATGACAGGTTGACCAGTGGTTGACCAGCAGTTGACCAATGGTTGACCGTGAGTCAGCAGTGTCCAAGAAGGACGCTGCTCTGCCCTAGGAAGACCACAGGTGGAGCACTGGGTCCAGTTCTGGGCTCCCCAGTGTGTGTCAGACAGGGAATTGCTGCAAAGAGTCCAGTGGAAGGCTGCCTGCTCTAGGGAACGTGATGGGTTGCACTGGATGATATCCAGATGTCCCAGCCAGCCCTTACGATTCTGGGACTTTGTGGGCTGAGCTGTGGCCACTCTTACCATCCCTGTGTCCCACAGTGCCACCGGAGGAGCGGAGCAACCTCTGGGTGGTGGAGGCCGACGTCTCCCCAGAGCTGCAGAAGCGCAGCCGTAAGAAGAAGCGGAGGAAGAAGAAAAAGGAGGAGGTGTGCCCTGAGCGCCGCGCCGGGCTCTCTGTGGCCCCCCGGCTCCCCAGCTCCGTGCCTCACCTGCCCCAGCTGCCCCAGCAGCACTGCTTGGTGGCCATCCCCCGGTGTAGAGGGGACACCTTCATCCCCGCTGTCCTCCCGGGCCTCCCCAACGGTGCTGGGGGGCTGTGGGATGGCCGGCGTCGAGCCCACATCCCCCACCTCATCACCAATCCCTTCTGCCCCGAGAGTGGCTCTCCAGAGGATGAGGAGAGCCCCGGTCCCAGCGTCGGGCACCGGCAGCAAAATGGGGGCCCTCGATGGCCCCCTGAGCCCCTTCCTAGTGGCAGTGGGGTGACGAGGACTCGGGGTAGACGCGCCGGCTTGGCTCCCATCCATTCCCGGACCAACCTGGTGAACGCGGAGCTGCTGGATGCCGACTCAGATTTCTGAGCCCTGCACGATGCTGGGGACAGCGGAGCCCACCGGCATCCGGGTAGCCCCAAGGGAACGCTGGAGCCCAACCAACACCCGGGGTCAAGCCCAGCGTCGTCCGGATGGATTTGATGCTCATCCCAACCCACCAGCGGGATTTGAGGATGGGAGAAGAGAAACTGGTTGGAGCAGAACCCCTCGAAGGCTCTGCCAGGATTTAGGGGTGAGGGGGACGCTCCCTCACACCCCAGTGGTGGTAGGCAGGTTAAGGTGTTGATTTCAATCCCCACACGTGGACTGCTCTGCCGCCCCACAGCTAGATGGTACGTAGAGCTTCCCAACACTTTTAAGGTGCCAGTAGGGTTTTTAAACAATTATTTTTGTATTCTTTGTAATACACCGAGACGTGGCGGCCCTGCACGGGGTGCAGCAGCATCCCCATTTTTCGGGCTCTGCTGCAGGGATCCCAAAGTGCCTTCCTTCCAGATCCCCTTTGCCGTCTTGGGTGCACCAACCCCCTGAGCAAAGCCTTTTTTTTAAACTGTTTTTTTAAAGAAAAAGGAACAAATTGTATCCGAGCCCTGACGTAGGAGGACACCTGTCCTTGCTGGTGCTTTATATCTCCCCCTTAGTCCTGTAAATGTCTTTTGAGTGTTTATTAAATCCTGGTAGGCTCACGGCTTTCTCCCTACCCCCCCCCCCCCCCGGCGACCTCCACGGGTTGATTTTTGCTGTGTAAAGCAGAAACCCTCCTGTATCAGTATTAAATTTGTCAAATTTCCATTGCTGGCGGCTGCCCTGGGTTCTGTGGGAAGATGTTGAGGGTGGGGAAACACCGACAAAGCTCCTAAAAGTCCTCGGGGTCGGGGTTGGCTTTCATGGGAACTCCTCAGTGCTGCCCCTGTGCAAATCAGGGTGAGAATGGGGAAGGTTTTTGTGGAGAACCAGAAGCAGTGATGGGAGTCGCTTTGGAACCCAGTGGGGATGTTTTGGGATGCTTGGAGGAGTTCTTGGGGCGCTGTTGTGGGGAGCCGGGAGGAGGGGGGACCGTTTGCCAGCAGATGGCACTGTGGATCTGAACGTCCCCAAAGCCGCTCGTCGGGGGGTCCTGGGGGCACAAGGTCCACATTCACGAATGGAGCTCAGCTCCCCACGTTCCGCCGTGCCCAAGGCGTGCTTGGTTGTCCAAAGTCCGGCTTCTCTCTTAAATTTGGGCGGAACTGCTCCACCCCAATGCCCACCGCATTTCATCAGCCGCTCCCTCCCTATCTGATAGCGGCTGTTTGCCGAGATAACACCTCCGGCAGCGCTCCGCTGGCGCTGACGTCGCACCGTATCGCCGGAGAGCTGCGGCACGGCCCGTTTGCTCAGCAGGGGAGCGCGCCTCGACTCCCCGACGGGAAGGAGCAGCGCCCAATTAACGCGGCACGGATTGATCAATCCGTGAGGTTTCCCTTCGCTGGCAAGAAGAGATTGAGATGAATATCCCGAGGGAAGGGACACGCACGGATCGCGTCCAGTTGGGACAACCCCGACCCGACGTATGAGTGCTGTTCCCCATCTCCGCATCCGCTTTTGGGACGCTCCCTAACACTTCTGCTCCCGTCCATCGTCGCCGCCATTCCGCGCCCCAACACCGCCGCACTACATCTCCCAGCACCCCCCGCGCGAAGGGGGTGGGCGTGAGGGCGGTGCGGAGCCGCGCGGGGGCTGCTGGGAGCTGTAGTTCTCTCCGAGAGTAGCGCGGCGGCCAGGCGGCGCGGAGCCCGCTGGGAGTCGTAGTTCCCCCGCCCCCATAGGTCGGGCGGGGAGGGGGGCGGGAGGACTACGACTCCCAGCGTGCCCCGCGGCGGGGCGGGCCCCGAAGCTCTGAGGGAGGCGGAGGCGGCGGACGGCGGCGGCGATGTCGGTGCAGGTGGCGGCCCCCGCGGTGGAGCTGAAGGAGCTGAGCGGTCCCATGGAGAAGGGCTGCGAAGCGACGACCGTTCCTCATCCCTCCCCTGGGGTTCCGTGTTCCGGAACGGAGAGGGAAGCGGTCACGGCGGCCGAGAGGCCACCGCCGGGTGCGGTGAAGGTGCCTCAGGCCTCGGCCATGAAGCGAAGCGATCCCCACCACCCACAGCACCGGCATCGCGATGGGGGGGTCGGCGTGGGGGGGGCGGCGGCGGCGGCGGCGGACGGCGGAGCGGCGGCCGAAGCGCTCGTCAGCCCCGACGGCACCGTTAGTGAAGCGCCCCGCACCGTTAAGAAGGTATGGGGGGGAGGGGGGGAGGGATCGTGGGACTGTCCCTGTATTTGGGGACCTGGGTTGTGCCCTCCCAAACTGGAGCTGTGGTGGTGCCTCGGGACTGTGGTTATCACCCCCTCTTCTCCCCCCCGCCCGACCCAAAATAAGTGGTATTTGTATATGTGGGGTTCCTTACCCCCCCCCTCCTCCCCCCAGATAGGCATTGTGGCTGTGCTTGGGGAACACAGTGACCCCCACAAACTGAGGTGCAGTGATCCCCACAAACAGGGAGTGACCCTCCCTCCCCCCCCCCAAAGGTGCGACTGTCCCTGTGTTTGGGGATGTGGGGTGAAACTCCAAAGTGAAGCCAAGCTGGTACCTGGAGGCAGGGGCTTGTCCTCTCCTCATGGTTATAGTTATTGGGCACTGGGGTTGAATCTCCTGTAACTGAAGCTGGGGGGGCAGGGGAGGCCCCCGACAAAAGTAGGACTGTGTTGGGGACATTGGGTAACCCCCCTCAATCCGGCACAGTGGTGATGCTTGCTGACAGGATCACTCCCCCAAGTGGACAACGTTATGGTTCTTAATCCCCCTCCCCCCCTCTCCCCAGACCCTCCCCTCCAAACAGATAGCTTGGCAGTGCTTGGTGACCCTTCCAGCCCCTCTACCTGCATCTATACCTGTGCCTGGGGGCATGAGGTGAGCCTTGATGAGAACACTGCCCTATAGGTGTGCCCATCAGGTTGGCTTCCCGTCTCCACCGTTATCTTGGGGACACGGAAACGCCCTGAGTGCAGGAGCAGGTAATATGGGAGATATGACGTGGTGTGTGGCTGTGCCAGGCGTGTGTCCGGCTGTACTGCTGTGTGCGCAGCCTGTAGGTGTGTACGTTGTTTGCACGTGTGTGTCTCCATACCTACAGGTATGTGCACACCTATGTGAGTTGTCTGTGTGTCCATTCAGACTCACTGTGTTCTCCTTCCACCCTTTGGACGGGGTAATTAGTGGCTTATCTCGTTAGAATGTGGGTTGGCGAACTTTTATCTCATTAGATCTTCAGCTGTGCCGGGATTGGGAGCGAGTTTGTGTCACGGTGATTGCTGCAGAAGGTCCTGATTGGCAGAATTTTGCCCTTCTGTGTTCAACTCAGTGCGTCTCAATGCTGTCACGTCAAAGGGGAGGCCACTCATTGTAAAAATAGGAGTGGTTGGGTTGGGAAGGACTTAAAAGGTCATAGGACTATGGGATGGTTGGATTGGAAGGATCCTTTAAGATCACAGAACCATAGGATGGCTTGGTTGGGTTGGAAGGGTCCTTGAAGATGGTAGAACCAAAGAATGGTTGGATCAGAAAGGTCCTTTAGGACTGTAGAACACTTGGGGTTGAAAGAGTCCTTGAAGATCATAGAACGGTTGGGTTGGAAGGGTCCTTTAGGACTGTAGGACACTTGGGTTGTCTGTAGGACACTTGGGGACTGTAGGATGGTTGGGTTGGAAGGTTCTGCCTTGTCTCAAGCTCTGCTGTCCCCTGGGATGCCTATTTAGTGTGTTAATTCCCAACAGTGCTCACTCAGGGCATTGAGCTCCACAGCCGGATTACTTCACACACAAAGCACGAGTCTGGCTTTTCTAGACTGTTTTCCCATCTGCTGACCCAGAAACATTGGGATCTTGCATTGAATCTTGCCAAATCTCCATGCATTTGCTTTCAGACATTCACTGATGTATGGACATCTCCAGAATTATTCAATTTCCCACATCCTTTTCTGAAGTTTGCTCATAATTAGTGCTAAAATAGTTCCACACGCTCTACTTTGTGGAAACAGGAGAAGTTCTCCCAAATGCTTTGAAAAACAGATGAACACAGAACAGAAGACCTGGTGGCTTTAGAGAGGCAATCAGCAACTCTCTCCAAGGCTGCCAAAACCTTTCTCCCTCATTTCATTCCTGTACTTGTTTTTCCCTCTGTGCTGTTAAGCAAACTGACTTAAAATCTCATAGCAGCACATAAGGAGAACAGAACCAGTCCAGACCAGAGCTGTGTTTGGGGCCGTCGTTCTCTGCTCATGCTGCAGGCTGAGCTTTTGGGTGAGTAACAGCCATGGCTGAACTTACACCTGCAGGTGTGAGTCAGGGCCCTGAGTCACGTTGGCTGCTTGCTGGCCCGGGTTTGTGCTTGCACCGTGGTTGGGTGGTAGCATGCTTGCTCACTGAGTTTGCCAGGTGAGCGGTCACTGTGTTTTGTGTGATCTCTTATTGCGTCCCAAGTCGAGGAGTCCAAAAGTGGTGGAGCTGGTGGCTGTGCTCTTACAGAATCCCGGGACTGTAGTGGTTGGAAGGGAGATCTGGAGATTCTCCAATCCAACCCCTGATAGAGCAGGTTCCCTGTAGCAGGGATGTGTCCAGGTGGGTTTTGAGTATCTGCAGAGAAGGAGACTCCATGGGTCTTTGTGGCCACAGGACACACGTCTGGCTCAAAGCCACCAAGTCCTTCTCTGGAGAGCTTCTTTCCAGCATCTCAGCCCCTAACTGTCCTGGTGTGTGCAATTGTTCCTCCCCAGGTGTAGGACTCTGCACTCACCCTTGTTGGAGCTCATCAGGTTCCTCTCTGCCCAACTCTCAGCCAGTTGTTAGCGTGTGCTCTTCCATCATTCTGTGGTCTTTATGATCCCTCCATCCCAACCTTCCATGGCTCTGTGATCTTTAAGGACCCTTCCAT
>NW_024962265.1:11106-13593 GCF_019238085.1 Lagopus leucura
CATGGCTCTGTGATCTTTAAGGACCCTTCCATCCCAACCTTCCATGGTTCTGTGATCTTTAAGGACCCTTCCAACCCAACCATCCCATGGCTCTGTGATCTTTAAGGACCCTTCTAACCCAACCTTCCATGGCTCTGCTGTCTTTAAGGACCCTTCCAACTCAACCATTCTATGGCTCTGTGATCTTTAAGGACCCTTCCAAACCAACCTTCCATGGCTCTGTGATCCTTATGATCCTTCCAACCCAACCATTCTGTGTCTTTATGATCTCTAATGTCCCTTCCAACCCAACCATTCCACGCTGTGTTTCTGTGATACTTTTGGAACATACCTCATGAATGTGTATGAATTCTGTGTGATGGAGTGGAGGGATTTTGTGGGAGTCCTGCACTCCATTCTGCGTTCCTTGAGCGCTGCTCTCTGCTTTCCAAGTTCTTCCACTTCTGCCAGGCTGTTAAGTGTTCCCCCGAGGCTGCATTCTCCTAATGAGCACGGCTGGATGAACACTGCTTCGTTAAATCTCATTGCTGGGGGCCATGTGCTTTTATTGCACACAACACCCCTGGGCCCATCTCCTGGTGGAGTCTGATTTCAGGAGATGCTGTGCTTCTGGCTGCCTGGAAGGAGCCAGAATCCGAATTTTGGTTGAGTAACAGGGATGGAAGTTGCAGGCAGTGCTGGGAATAACGTGACTGAAGGAAGAAAGTCACTCCAAAGGCTGTACAGAGTTACAGTGGCGCAGGGCATGGAAATGTCTGCTTTGCTTAGTGATAATCCTGCTGAAACGCTTCACTTTCAGCCATAATTGAGTTAATTCCTTCTTTTTTCTCCTGTTCTGTTAGCTGAATCCAGTAGAAATCAGCGTGGGCTGCCAGGTCAACCCATGCACTGAAATGGGAGAAGGCAGCGAGCAGGAAAATGAGGCTGAGGAATGTGAGGCGGTGATTCTGCAGGGAGCACAAAAAGCATGAGGTCAAAAATTAGCAATATATAGCTGTATTTGAGGGCATTTCTCAACTGACCCTTTCTGCTGACAGCCTTGAAGCACTGAATTGCTGCAGTGCTTCTGCTGTGTGCTGGACGCCTTCAGAAAGCAATTTTGTTCCTGGGTGTGTTCTGGGGAGGAAAACGAGGATGCTTAGGAAACGCAGTGCATAAAGAATGCTCAGAAGCTGTATTACTTATTTTGCAAAAATCCACTCTGTCAGGTTGTTATCCTGCTTTTTTCCCCCAACTGAGAGCTTTCCCGCAGTACAAAGACAACTTTTGGCCATCCTTTATTACATTGTTTTTGGGAAAAGTGCATGAGTGGAGTCGGCACGCACACGGAAATGCTTTTCATTGCTGTAGAAATGGGCACGGGTGTAGCGAGTGAAACGGAGAGCAGCTCGGGGCAGCACGTGGCTCCGTGACGTGGTGACATTTGCAGGGACTCTGCTGCTGACCTGGTGACACTGTGCTCTTTCCCTGCCTGGGACAAACAGCGTTTTGCAAACAGAGCATTGGAATAGTGTGAGATAAGCAGAGATAAGCCTGGAAGCACACCCTGAGGACGACGTCGTGTGTTGCTGCTGCTGCAAGGTAACTCCGCTTCGTCTTGGCTCGTGGCATGCCAAAATTAAGGTGCTTGCCAACAGGTTTGGGCTTTCTGTTCTGAAATGAAGCAGCGACCTTTTTCCTGGGATACCTCAGGGTTCAGCAGGATTCCTGCTGGATCCTGTGAAAGGAGAGGAGAGCAGTCCCTGGTTAAGCCTTTCTCCGTGCACTTTGTGCCCTCCCGGCAAGAGGGACCCAGTACCAGTGCTTCTGCTGCTGACATCTGAGGTTCCAGAGTCAACAAGAAAACCCCTTTTGTTTTCCAGGAACTCCTGTTTAAAGTAAAGCTCCTGAGTGTTTCATTCCGATGCATGAGGTATTGGTGCTGTGTGCTTTCAGCATGCTGAGGAGTGTGTTTTGGATTCCAGCGATGAAAAATGTGATATAAATAGGAACGGTTGTGTGCACCCTTTGCTTCTTAGGCAGCTGTGTGTTGTAGAGGTGCTGGGGTGAGGGTATGTCATGGTTTTATGATTTTTTTTTGATTGGTATTCCCAAACTGTGACAGGGCAGAGAGGAGCAGTTGCCATTCCATAATTCAGTGATCTTTGAGGACCCTTCCAACTCAACCATCCTATGACTGTATGATCTTTAAGGACCATTCCAACCCAACCATCCTATGGCTGTATGATCTTTAAGGACCCTTCCAACCCAACCATCCTATGGCTGTATGATCTTTAAGGACCCTTCCAACTCAACCATCCTTTGGCTGTATGATCTTTAAGGACCCTTCCAACCCAACCATCCTATGGCTGTATGATTTCTGAGGACCTTTCCAACCCAACCATCCTATGACTATGATCTTTAATGATCCTTCCGACCCAACCATCCTATGGCTGTATGATCTTTAAGGACCCTTCTGACCCAACCATCCTATGACTGTATGATCTT
>NW_024962265.1:13603-18708 GCF_019238085.1 Lagopus leucura
TCTTTAAGGACCCTTCCAACCCAACCATCCTATGGCTGTATGATCTTTAAGGACCCTTCCAACCCAACCATCCTATGGCTGTATGATCTTTAAGGACCCTTCCAACCCAGCCATTCTGTGATTTCAGTAGCCCACATCTTCCATCCTGCCACACAGATTCCTTTTCCTACATTGGGATCAAACATTACAAGTCATCATGCCTTTACCTATCCAAGCTAAGTGATTTTTTTTGTAGTTGGTCAGAAATTAAGGATTCCTAGCGATCAATTAACAAAGCACTAACAGCATACAGAAGCTCTGTGGTAACATCAGCTGTTTCTTCTTTTTCTTATCAGTACTGCCACGATCTATTTCTCATTATTTCTCATTTGTTACCCCCTCAGCCCTCCTGCAATGAGAGAGGGTTGTAGCTGGTGGGAAAAACTCTGGAGAATAACCAAGCAACAGAACAGTGGGAAGAACACCGTGCTCCCTGATTTTGCTGTCTGGCTTCGTAATGCATTCCAGTAATGCACAGATGAGCACAATACAAGCAGAACAAATTCGACTTCAATACAAGAGTTGTGGGAGGGGAACTCTATGTCTCCTTGTCAGAGCGGTGTCCTGCCTCACCCCAGCCAAGTGTGGGCTATCGGCGTGGAAATGCTCCTTCACTTCTCCTACCTGATGCTCACTGGAGGTGATTTGCAGGTGATGGACTGCAGCTCTCACTGCGCAGCTTTGCTGATCAGAAGGTGTTGTAGAAAATGGGGTTTTGTGCTGAAGAGCCCAATGCAGAGAGCTGAAGGCGTGTCGCTGTGCTTTGTTTTCCTTCAGAAGGAAATACAGGGAACCGTATTTGTCCTAACAAAGCAATGCATTTCATTTCGGCTATGCTCTGGCTTTGGCTCACCCAAAGCTTCAGGAAGGATGAGGGTGACAGACACAGGAGAAGCGCTTCCCAGAACAAAACAGGTTTGTGTTTTGCTTTTTTTTTTCCTTCCCTTTCTTTTTGCGTCAACAACCCCTGCAACAATCCAGGCCTTTCACTCAGTTTAAATTGGGTTATTCAACACTAATGTTATGCAAGGCTCCTGATTAGTGGTGTGGAGTTCGAGTTGGGAGACTATTGGAGCTGCGATGGAATTAAGGTAACCCTGGCAACCATTGTCATTAAAATCAGGTTCCTCTTGTTGCATTCCTTGCAGCCCTCGTGTGCTGAGGCAGCACAAGGGTTCTTCCCAGAGTATTCCAGTCTGGAGTGTGGAGGCAGAGGGTTGGAGGTGGTGAACGTGGCTCATTTTCTTGTTTAATTCTCTGTGGAATCTTAGAACCATGGAATGTCCCAATGGAAGGGATCCGCTGGGAGACCTGGTCAGGAATTTCTCTTGGTGTGTTCCATGGCTTGTCCTTGAGCCCTGACCCTGTGGCTGAGGAGAAGGAGGGGAAAGAAATAAAATTAAGAAGGGATGTAGTGTGATGGTACTCCCCCCTTCCCCCGACCTCTACATAGGAGGAGACTTTGAGAAACAGAGAAGTAGGGAGAAGGAAGAGGCTTTGCTTGGCTGTCCTGTGATACGGAGATGACCTTGGGCAAATGGCTTTGGCTGTCGGTGCCTTCCTCTTATCCAGTGAGGCGATATCACTTCTCTCTTCTCTGCAGATCTGAGGCTGGTGGATGGACCAGTAATCCACTGGATAATCCTCCCAGGGCTTTATTTCAACCCAGCTCATGAGGGTCCTGGTAGCCAATAGGTTGATCTAAGGCTGACCGTGAGCTAGCGGTGTGCCCTGATGGCCAGGAAGGCCAATGGGACCCCGGGATGCACTGCACAGAGCATGGCCAGCAGGGCCCAGTGCTGGGCTCCCCATTTCCAGGCAGACTGGGAACAGCTGGGAGGTGGTGAGGGCCTGGAGCACCTCCTGGTGGGGACAGGCTGAGAGCTCTGGGGCTGTGAACATGGAGTAGAGAAGGCTGAGAGAGGGGATCTGATCAACAGCAAGCTCTTTCGATGCTTGGCATCTCGTTTTTCCTTGACTTCTTATTCTTAATATAAATCAACTGAAACGTTTTCTGGTTTCTCCGCAGCAGATGCAGCACAAAATGACCACAAATGAGTCACTGGGTTGTCTGAACATGCAAAGCATTTTGAGCTGATGTTCCTCATGATGCGGCTTCCCCATCGCATTCTTGTTGCCTCACATTTCTGTGGGGAAATGTTAGCTGCTGGCATGAGGATCGTAAAGTGCCAGGAGCAGCTGCTCCCATGGGAGGTGACAAGCTGTATTTGGGACCTTACCTTCATAGAATCATAAAGGTTGGTTGGTCGTCAAGTCCGACTGCCAACCCATCCCCACCTTGCCTACTAAAACCTTGCATGGGGAAGGACTGGAGCTGTGGCAGCAGCACTCAGGCTGATTCATCACATGGTTTGGGGGGGAGATTTGGGGTTTTTCTACCTCAAATCACCCGGTGGCAATGCTGAGTGGGTGCAGACAGCTGCCAAGCCTGGGCAGAACTGAGGCAGAACACTGAGCTTCTCATCCCGTGGGGATTCTGAACTGCTTTTTCTCCTCAGGATTTGTTTGTTCTGTGCTTCCTGTCTTTTGTCGTTAGTTTGAAGGAACAGCAAGTCACTAATTGTGGTGCTGGTAAAAGAGAAGTTCCCAGAGCAGTGTGGGTGCTCCATCCTGGAGCTGCCCATGGCCATGGATGGGGTCTGGGTGGCATGAGCTGGTGGGGGGGGACCCAGCCCATGAAAGGAGTGGGGCCAGGGGGCTTTGGGGTCCCTTTCCACTCAACTGTGCTGGGATTCTGTGATCTTGAAGGACCCTTCCAATCCGACCATACTGGGATTCTATGGACTTGAAGGATCCATCCAACCCAACCATTCTATGCTTCTGAAGGGATTCCTGTTCAGTCTTGTAACTGAAGTATTGTACAGCAGGGAGATAGCTTTCCCCCAGACAGACATACTTGCATAACCACAGAGCTGTGCCAAGCAGAATTTAGGATCCCCCAAACAAGTTCAAGTGCCCTTCAAAGCATCTTTGAGTAATTTGTCCTCTGTCTTCCTCCAGGACGTGACAAATGTCACAGCACCATCACTAGGATCAAACAACCTGCTCTTTTGGTGATTTCTCTGTTTTTTGTGGATTTTTATTTATTTTTTTTTTTTTGTATGGCAGTTTGGGAGTAGAAATCACTTTTTTTTCTCCTTACAGGAGTAGGGGGAGAGTGGCGTGTTGGCCTTCGTTTTGGGTGGAGATGGATGCTGCCACATCCTCGCTTCTTCCTTGGAGTTGATTTAGGGCCATTCCTGATGCAGATCCTTGGCACTTCCCCATGTGTTGTCATGGAAAACAAATTAAAGCCCATTCCCTTCTGTGAGGATAGCACTGCCTCTTGGGCAAATCCATTCCAGAATTGTCAGAATCAGGAAAGAGTTCTGGGTGAAAATCACCTTTAAGTGCTGCTCCTTTTCACGTGGCTTTTGCTGCTCTCCTTTCCCATAGGCACAGCCATCCTTGGCTGATCTTTGAGCACCTTAATGCACGTGCAGCCCCTGAGCCCTCACGTTTCCTTCTCTTTATTCAGCTTTTGAGAAACCCTGGACAGAGGGAAAGCACAGAACGTGCATCAGAGACAAGCAGAAGGAGGGGACGCGTGCTGAGAGCCAAGCTGTCTATCAGGCACCTTCTAGCACATCACAATGCATCGGGGCAGAGCCTCAGTTACCACTGCAAGGATTTTGCTTCCTTATCCATCTCACCCATCCACTCCTTTTGTTTTTTATCCCCACGTAAAATGCATTCAGGTCGTCACCCACCTCCACTTGCAGATCGGATCGGGGAGGCACACAACTGAGAAGAACAAACGTCCATTTCTTTTTTCTCTCCTTCCTGGAAGTCCTTTGCTTCCACGTAAGGGCTGTGTGCTGTGATAATGCAGAAATGGATAGTGTAGGGTTTTAGCTATTTCAGTTATTCAACTGAAGAGTTATTCTTCACGTGAACTGTTTTGGGAAACTGCAGCTGTGTAATTCAGGGGATGGTTCATGAGCCTCAAAGGGGTGGTGCTGGAAGGCTTCAAGTGTTGGATTTTTCTCATCAGTGTCAAAGAACTGCTGAAACCCAAACCCAAGACATTCTGTGGTTCTGCCATCTTTAAAATCGCTTCCAACCCAACTGTTCTGTGGCTCTGTACACAGAACCCCACTCTGTGCAACCCCGTGGTGCAAAAGGCAGGATGTGTTTCCTTGGGAAGGAGCTGCAAACAAACCTGACAGACGTTTAGAGAAATCCAGCCCCCGTTATTGGCAGGCACGCTGCCACTGTGATAAATGCTGTGAGATTTGTGCCCAGGGTGTGAATGACTCACTTACACTTGATGTGTTGCTGCTCACAGTCTGTGCTTTGTGGGATTTCCAGGTTTCTGGAGGTGTGAGATGTGCGCTCGCCGTGGTGTATCACAAGAGCCATCCCTTGGGGCTCTCCTCTGACTGAGACAGTAATGCTGGGAGTGATGGAGCTCAGATCTTAAGCTCTGCTGAGCTGCATGGATGGAGTTGGAAGTTTGTGGGGCTATGGATGCTTCTTCCTGCAGTGTTTGGGTTGTGTAAGGGAGCTTGTCCGAGCTCATAGATCTGTAGGGCCTTCCCATGCTGCTGTGCTGTATTTTCACTTCAGCCATCCATTGGTTTTGTCCATGAAGGAGAGAATCATAGAATCATAGAATCATAGAATCACCAAGGTTGGAAAAGACCTAAAAGATCACCCAGTCCAACCGTTCACCTATCACCAATAGCTCCTACTAAACCATGTCCCTCAACACAACATCCAGTCTTTCCTTGAACACCCCCAGGGTCGGTGATTCCACCACCTCCCTGGGCATCCATTCCAGTGCCTGACCACCCTTTCTGAAAAGTAATGGATCATGGAATGATTGGGTTGGAAGGGTCCTTCAAGGTCACAGAACCACAGAATGGTTGGGTTGGAAGGGTCCTTAAAGATCACAGAGCCATAGGATGGTTCGGTTGGAAGGGCCCTTCAGGGTCACTGAGTGCTTGGGTTGGAAGAGTCCTTCAAGGTCATGGAATGGTTGGGTTGGAAGGGCCCTTCAAGGT
>NW_024962265.1:18718-23559 GCF_019238085.1 Lagopus leucura
GTCCTTCAAGGTCATGGAATGGTTGGGTTGGAAGGGCCCTTCAAGGTTACATAATGGTTGGGTTGGAAGGGCCCTTCAGGATCATAGAAAGGTTGGGTTGGAAGGGTCCTTCAAGGCCATGGAATGGTTGGGTTGGAAGGGTCCTTCAGGGTCACTGAGGGGTTGGGCTGGAAGGGTCCTTCAAAGTCATGAAATGGTTGAGTTGAAAGGGTCCTTCGAGGCCATGGAATGGTTGGGATGGAAAGGTCTTTCAAAGTCAAGGAACACGTTGTGTCTGCAATAAATGGGACGCGCTCACTCTGCGTGCAGACCAGAAAGCTGCAGTCACTGCTTTGTGTGTTCCTATGCCTTAGCCATGAAGCTTACCCTTTGCTGTCAAGCAGTTTAATATTTTTAACAACTTTTTTTTTTCCTTTCTAATGTGACAACAAAGAGAATGTTCAAAAGGATAACTGAGCTGAAAGCACGGCGCAGTGAGATCGTTATCGGCAAGCATGGCTGAATGGCTTTAGGAAGCATGTGCTTATTCATTAACTTTGAAATCTGCTCATGAGACCTCTCAGTTCTCCTGGTGGTGTTGGACAGAAACAGATATTTTGGGATGGAAAGCTCTGGGTGCAGTAGGTCACCGTGAGGTGGTTGTAGGCTGCTTTGAAGAGGTGGGTCACAGGGAGGTGGCTGTAGGTCGCCGTGGGATTGTTGTAGGCTGCTGTGAAGGGACTGTAGGCCACCACGAGAAGGTTGCAGGCTTCTATGAAGAGACTGTAGGTCACTGAGAGATGGTTGTAGGTCACCACAAGGTGATTGTAGGCTGTTATGAATATGTTGTAGACCACCGTGAGGTGGCTGTAGGTCACAATGAGGGAACTGTAGGCTGTCATGAGGTAGCTGTAGGTAAATGGTGTACTTCTCCATGTGGCCTATATTCAGTTCTTCCAGGAGGCTCAAGCATAAGATGTTTTTCTCACTCTTGTTCAGTTCTGCATGGGGAAGCCCCATTGCATGCTGCAGATGTCAGCACTGCTCTCTGCCACCAAAATCAGTTGGTTTGGGATTTCTGATGCTTGGAAAGAAAAAAGACATTTTAATCTTCGGTTCATGGAGTGAGTGAAACGTGCTCGTTATCATTAGCCTGTTCCAAGCACAGTCTGGATTTGATGCTTGGTCTGAATTGAAAGCGACAGTGTATATTTCTGAAATCCATTTCAGTGTTTAATGCTCTGTTGCAAAAAAAAAAAGAGTCATTACGGGTAATGCTACGCCCATTGGCTTCAGTAACTCTTGTCTCAAAGGCAGCACTCCCAGACTTTGCGTTGTGCCTTTCGCTGTTTTTATGGCCCGGCTGCTGCAGTTGTGATCTTGGATAACAGCCTCATTCTCTGCTGAACGTTTGAGAAAGTGCTGATTAGCAGAAAACAGCTTTTAATTGTGTGCTTGATGGTCTAAAATATGGTGGGGGTGATCTCTTCATCCCTGTGATAGATTTTCATCTCCCAGTTTGAAGACTGGAGAAGAATCGTCTTTTGGTATTCCCTTTAATTTTCATATTTTCGTCTTAAAAAGAGACAATGATGCTCTTAAATAGAACTTGAGAGGTTGGGGAAAGAACATTTGGGTCGAGGAGTAATTTTTTTGGAGCAGTTTAGAACAGAGCCGCTTTATTTCTCGGAGCGGAATGACGCACGTCTGAACCCTGCACCAAAAATGACATTGGCCTCCATTCGTGTTGCAACAAGCGCTGCTGTCTGGCTGCCTTTGGATTGTGCTTCAGAGCAAGGTCTGCCTCAAACAACAGGTCTGAACAGATGGATATCTGACCGAGCTTTTCTTGCTCAGTGCCGTGTTCCTCAACGTGACGCCGAGGCCGTTCCTGACCCTGTGGGGCACTTGGATGCAGTGACGGGTGCAGGGAGCCTGCAGCGATTTCGACTTGATTTGCCACGCCACGGGTTTAATTGCAATACTCTTATGTGTGCAATTAAACACGCTTAACCCTTTGGTGGAGGAAGAGCTTGATGCGAGCCAGCTGCAGGGAACCCTTGTTGCAACCTTCCAAGGCTGGGAGGAAGGGAGATTGCAAGGAAGGGAGATTGCAAACAGGAGGAGAGTGACTTTGTATGTGGGCACAGTGCGATGGGACACGGGGGAATGGCTTTAAGCTTAAAGAGGGGGAGGTTGAGGTCTGATGTAGGGGATATTCTTTCCCCTGAGGCGGTGCCCAGAACTGTGGGTGCCCCATCTTGAAGGTGCCCAAGGCTGTGGATGGGAGCCTGGGCAGCCTGAGCTGGGGGGCACCCAGCCCATAGCAGGGGTTGGGCTGGGGGGCTTTGGGGTCCCTTTCAACTCAACCGTTCTGTGGTTCTGTGATCTTGAAGGACCTTTCCAACCCAACCGTTTGATGGTTCTATGATCTCCTGGGTTAATAAGCAACAATTCAGGTAAGAAGAATTGTCACAGCCAGCTTTTGATGGAGTTCACATAGAGTTGTAAATAAGGTTGGAAGAGACCTTGAGATCATCGGGTCCAGCCACAAACCCACCTCTACCACAGCCATTCATCCACGTCCCCACGTGCCACGTCTCCATGTTTCTGGAGCACCTCCAAGGAAGGTGGCTGCCCCTCCTCCCTGGGCAGCCAGTTCAGTGCATCACCACCTTTTAGAAGACTTTTTTTCCTAAAATGGGATACGTCTGGGGTATAGCCAGCTCATGAGATCTGAGTGCCAAGGGCAATTTGAATTACAAATGCAAGTTTATAGCTCCTTTTGTGTATGCACTTCTCCACCTAGAATCAAAGTTTGTGCGTTGTGACAGGTCTGGAAGACTTAAAACTGATATGTGAACATTGTGACCTGGGTGTAGGCAAGAAGTTGTGGCTTGAAGGACATCTCTAACCTAAAGACCTGGTTTATCACATTTGTTGGTGGCCTTGGTGTTGTTGTTACCAGCTGCATTGTTTGTGTACACAGTACAACATTGTTCCTAACGTATATAATTGTTAAGAGAAGGAGTGTGAATGCAGTCCTGACCTTTAGAAGCAGTTCAGATCAGCGTTCTGGGACAGATCCTAATCTCACCTCTACACAAAACGCTGCAGAGCTGCTGGCTCACAGCTGCGTGCTGGCATTTGGTTTGTGCCATTCACTGCATGGAAAACAGGCAAAATTGGCTGGATCCTTCTTGTTCTGTTTGCTTTGCTGGAGCTCTTTGACATCTACATTCTTCGGAAAAGAATTTCAGCCAAGCAAGAGTTCAGAAATCCTGGCAGTTTGTCTGTGCTTCGAAATAGGGCCCCATCCCTGCTGCTGAGAGTCTGCTGGTGTCCCAGGTGTGGGGTTGGAGCTGCATTCGTGCTTCCTATTCTTCTTTCTGCATCAGAGCAGTGCAAAATCTGATTTAATTAAACCTGAGGCACCGTCCCTTCAGGCCTGGAGAGAATCACAGCTCATTCCCATTTACTGGGACCACGAAAATCGCAGCGAGAAGCTGGCTGAGGCTCAGAGTGGTTCTGCTGTCAGCCACTGTGGCAGCCTTGATCACTTCCTTCCCACATTTCCCATTAGCTTGGACTTTTCACTCAGCTTGCTTTCTTTTTGCAGAGAAGCCTGCCCTGTGTTTGCTTCTTCCCACTTCTCCCCATTATCTCAGTAGGTTACATTGAAATGCGTGGACATTCTTTGTTCAAAGCAATGTTAGTTAGAAGCTTTGCTCTTTCAAATGGCTCCTGTTGCTTTTGCCATTCTGAGCTCTACGGGTAAACAACAAGGAGCTTGCAATGAGCCGGAACCCCAACTGATGGAAATCATGGTTATGGAACAATCAGTGTTTTCATTCTACTGTTTCAATAAAAGTCCCCCCAAAAATAAAGGGAAGAAAGGTGAGAAATGCTATTTGTTAACATGGGCTTCTAAACTTAGAGATGTTGTTCTGTTACATCTTGATGCCAGATTTGGGGGAGGACGTACTGCCCGGTGTGTGTCCCTCCTGGAAGGAGGGGAGCAGCTCATGTGTTGGGCTCCTATCAGTATCTTTTTAAGAAGTGATATGTGGAGCATCTGCTTGATTCCCAGAGTGATTCTTTTCATGATTATTTGTTTCCATAAGGCATTAGCACATAAGGGGATGACTCTGTCTGCATAGACAGAAGGAAAGAGGATTTGAGGGGAACACAGATGAGGGAGAGCTTTGCAGAAGGACACAGAGCGCTCTGCAAAGCACAAACAACAGAGCTTTGGCTATTATTTCTTGCTCACATCGTGATGAGCTCTGGACTCAGGATTCATTTCAAAAAACAGCATGAAGCAATCTCTGATTTTGGGAGGGCTCTGGGACAGCTCACCCTCAAAGCAGCCGCTGCCAGTGGGGACTGAGAGCTTCGACCTTGAGCTCCTCTAGTGGGAGTCCATCTACTTATGCCCTGCTTATTTTTCTGACCATTTTCTCTCGTTGAACTTGGAGAGAAGCAATACCTGCAGTTCTTGTGACGAGACATTTTGTGGTCATCTGCTGGTGACCGCATGGATCACAGGATCACAGAATCATTCAGGTTGGAAGAGACCTCCAAGACCAGTCTGATTTTGTTGATCAGGGAAGTGAATTGGGGCATTTATTTCCACCAAAGGCGGATGATCTGTAGTGGAAAATTGTCCCTGTGAAGTTCCCTGAATGCAGCTGCGTGGTTCGTTCTGTCTGCATGTTGTGGATGGATTATTTCTAACTGCGTTCAGTGGTGTTATAGAATCAAAGAACTACAGAATGCTTTGGGTTGGAAGGGTCCTTAAAGATCATAGAATCATGGGATGGTTGGGTTGGAACGTCCTTAAAGATCACAGAATGATTGGG
>NW_024962265.1:23569-27592 GCF_019238085.1 Lagopus leucura
CCTTAAAGATCACAGAATGATTGGGTTGGAAGGGTCCTTAAAGATCATAGAGTGATTGGGTTGGTAGGGTCCTTAAAGATCACAGAATGGTGGGATAGTTGGGTTGGAAGGTCCTTAAAGATCATAGAATCATGAAATTATTGGGTTGGAAGGGTCCTTAAAGATCACAGAATGATTGGGTTGGAAGGGTTCTTAAAAGATCATAGAATGGTGGGATGGTTGGGTTGGAAGGTCCTTAACGATCACAGAATGATTGGGTTGGAAGGGTCCTTAAAGATCATAGAATGGTGGGATGGTTGGGTTGGAAGGTCCTTAAAGATCGTTTAGCCACAGACTGGTCAAGTTGGAAAGGACCTTAAAGATAACAGAACTACAGAATGGGTTGGAAGAGTTCTTCAAGATCATATTGCTACCAAATGGTTGTGTTTGACCCCAAAGCTTCCAGCCCCCCCCCCTGCTGTGGGCTGGCTGCTCCCCACCAGCTCAGGCTGCCCAGAGTCCCATCCAGCCACGTCTCACCGTACCTTGCACACATCACACATGGGTGCATTTATTCAAAACACAAAAATCCCACTCATATCTCACAGTTATTTGGCACTCTGGATCCATTTCCTGTAAAGGATTCAGGATTTCGAGCAAATAAATACCACTTCAGCTCTTGTTCTTGGCTGCTCAGCGCTGTTATAACTCAGAGATTGGAACAGAAGCAGAGCTCAGTGTGTTTTGGAAGCCTCAGGAATGTGGAGTTTGGGCATCCCCATGGTTCAGACCCAAACAGCACAGGCCGTGGGCGATCCAGTGCCGGTGCTTGTATTGCTCATAAGACAAAGCATCAACATCCTTTTATAAAATCTGGTCTTGAGTTTGAAGAGTTTGAAATTAATAATTGTGGAGATGTGGTGCTGGGGGACGTGGTTGGGTGGGCATGGTGGGGGTGGGCTGGGTTGGAAGTAGTGATCTGAGTGATCTTTTGCAACCTTTTTGATTCCCTTTAGGGACGTGGTTTAGTGGGCATGATGGGAGTGGGTTGGGGATGGGCATGGTGACCCTAAAGGTCCTTTCCATCCTCAGTGATTGTGTGATTCTCCTTAGGGACGTGGTTTGGTGGGCATGGTGGGGTCGGGTTGGGGATGGACATTTTGGACATTGTGTTGAGGGATGTGGTTTAATGAGAACTATTGGTGAGGGGTGGATGGTCGGACTGGGTGATCCTGTGGGTCTTTTCCAACCTTGGTGATTGTATGGTTCTACAGTTCTATGACATGGTGACCTTAGAGGTCTTTTCCAACCTTTTTGTTTCTCTTTGGGGACGTGGTTTATTGGGCATGATGGGTTGGGGATGGACATGGTGACCTTAGAGGTCTTTTCCATCCTCAGTGATTGTGTGATTCTCTTCAGGGACGTGGTTTGGTGGGCATGGTGGGGTTGGGTTGGGATGGACATAGTGACCTTTGAGGTCTTTTCCAACCTCAGTGGTTCTGTGAATTATAGAATGGCTCCAAACGTTTTAGGTGCACTGAAATAGGGAATTAAGTGACGCAGAAACATGCTGCTGTGTTTGTTTTCCAGAAACAGAAGTGTAAATCTGATTGTTAAGACGTTCTCAGGCTCTCAGTCCTGCTCTCATCACGCAGGCTGTGTTTTGGGCAGGTTCTGCTTTCAGTGCTGGCATGTCATCCTTAAGCACAGGTCAGACAAAGAGTGGAGATGGAGAACAGCATTTCTGACCTCGTGAGCTGGGCTTTTCTGTGCACCAAGGCGCCGAGCACTTCTGACAAATGGCTCCTCTGGGACCCACAGAGCCTGCATCACTGCTGGCTGGCTGCTAAGTGATTAAAACACGTCAATTAGCAGATGGTAATGGTGCTCGTTAAGCTTGATTTCACTGAGGCCTGATGAACCTGGAGATGCTGCCGTCTCATTGACAGCGACCGCGTCTTTTCCTCTCTGGGCACATTTGTTCTGTGCTGAGAGGTTTGTTGTTGGTTGCTTTTTTTTTTGTAATTTATTTTTTCAAATCTGCATTAATAACACATGAGGTTATACACCGTAGTCCTGGTGAGAAGGAGGGATGAGCACAGAGCTGGGAAGCTCACGTCATTCTCAAGCAGAGGGTGTGATGTGGGGAGGGATGGGAACTGCACGTTTTCTTTTCTGCTAGCAGCACTCAATAGGACACACAGGGAGAGTTATGGGGTATTCGGGGGTTCCAGGGGTTCCCAAATGCCAAGAGCCTGCTTTGGATGAGATCATTAAGAGGACTTGTTAGAAACAAGGGGACAAATGACAGGGATTTCCTCACTCTGATGGCAACAACCAGGGGTTGGCCATCCAGAGCTGTGATACCACAACCAGGGGGATGTAAGGCAACCTTGGAACGGGATGCCTTTTTGCAACACGCAGCCCTATGGATGTGCTGTAGATGTGACATGAGGGCAGGGTGTGGTGGCAGCTGCTGGCAGCTGTCACCTCCATTGGTGAATCTGTTTGGGGTCCTCCTGCTAGGGGAGGTTCAGATGGGAAATAAGGAAAAATCTCTCCGTTACAAGGCAGTTGAGTGCTGGAACAGGCTGCTGGCAAGGCGGGTGATGCCTTGTGCTTGGCAGCCAGGCTCAGAGGGGCCCTTCCCAGCTGAGCTGCTCCATCCTGAGATCCTTCAGTCCCAGTGCGTGCGCTCAGAGCACGGAAGGTGAACGCCTGGCATCTGCATCTGCTGGTGACCGCGTGGATCGCAGGATCACAGAATCATTGAGGTTGGAAGAGACCTCCAACATCATCACTCCAACCCGTGCCCACTGAGTGTCCCTCAGTGCCACATCTCCATCATCTCCATGGTTCTTGACTGGGGTGAAGAGCTGCAGGACGCAGCGCGGGGCGGCAGTAATCCCTCCTGGGAACGCTTCTCCGTGTCCCTCAGAGGACCTGTCCCTCAATTCCCATGGGAAAATGGAACAGAAGGGGGAGGTGGCCATCGCTGCCTATTGAAGCAGCTCAGCCTCTGATTACGCCAAGGTCTGCTGATTAAAGCTTTGCTCGTTAACTTAATTTTCCCCGCTTCGCTGACAGCCGAGCGGCTCGTGACGCAGCCAGTGTCGTTTCCAGCACCAATTTGGGGCGTTTGCAGTCAACCTGGGAGCTTGCAGCATGCAGGCAAGTTGGACTCGTTGATCCTCGTGGACCCCTTCCAGCTTGGGATGTTCTGAGATGCTGAGCAGGGAAGCTTTTCCATCTCAAATATCCAAATATGTTTTAGGTTCTCCGCTCTTGTTTTATTACTGGGTTGGATTTTTTTTTTATTGGGTGCTGGGGCACAGATTTGGCTCGAGGGCCCTGGAATCATAAAATCATTAAGGTTGAAGAAGACCTGTAAGATCATCAAGTCCATCTGACCCATCACCACCGTGCCCACTACCCACGTCCCCAGGTGCCACATCTACATGTTTCTTCAATCCTTTTTGTTATTATTTTATGTTCCTACCCTTCCTTTCTCCACCACTCCATGAAGCTTGAAGCAATTTTCCATCTCTCTCCCAAGTTGTCATCCCTTATTCTTGTGCCCAAGCAATGCAATGCTGTGGCTCAGAATTGGAATCTCTTTTCTTTTTTGTCCTAAAGCTGCTGTCAGAAGCAAGCAGCAGCACAGCGGATGGCAGTGTACCAGTATTAAATGGTTCTGAGACTGTAGGCTGCTGCTGCTGCTGGCGGCACAGTGCGTGGTGTATGGGCAGAGCATTCTGCCAGCAGAGATTTTTGGCATGTTCTCAAAGGATTGGTCAGCCTGCCCAGGGCAATGCATATACGACATGGGTTTAAGCTTGCAAGGGAATGGCTATTATAAGATTATTACTATTTTTTTTCCCTTGTAGCATTTCTCTTCTGGCTGAGCGTGTTTGTGGAGGGGCAGCTGGTGTGGGATGTGCAGAGCCTTTGCTGTGAGTCAAATGGGTCAAATGACCAGGGGTCTCCCTGGCCTCTTAGGTCCCTTCCAACCCATCCATTCTGAGTCCTTCAAGGTCCCTTCCA
>NW_024962265.1:27602-87582 GCF_019238085.1 Lagopus leucura
CTGAGTCCTTCAAGGTCCCTTCCAACCCAACCATTCTGAGTCCTTCAGGGTCCCTTCCAACCCATCCATCCTGAGACCTTCAGGATCCCTACCAACCCAACCATTCTGAGGTCCCTTCCAACCCAACCATCCCATGATTCTATGATCTTTAAGGACCCTTCCAACAGAGGTCCATTTTTTTAGTTCTGTGATTGTTAAGGTCCCTTCCAACCCATCCATCTTTGACTCTGGGATTCTGGCATCAGTGTTCAGTTAAATTCAACGCAGCCTTGCTGCGATGCTGCCTTTCTCACTCTCCTGCCCTGTTTCCTCTTGCCTCCTCTCCAAGTTTGATTTGAACAGGAATATATCATCCCAGTCATTCTGCCAGCCAATATTCGAATGCTCGTGCCAGCTGCACTTTTGCCTTTTAAAGACAATCTCAAGCTGCATGCTCCATGGCAGAGCCCTGTGCCATGTTCAGAGTACACTCCTTTCTCCTGGAGGATCCTGCAGCTTTACCCAGCCCTGATGTTTTACTGTTCAGAGAGCTCCATGTCCCCGGAGCACTGCAAACCTCATGGGGAAAATCATTTGTTTTAAAAACGAATTTTTCTCTGATGATAAAATCTAGCAGCAGGATCTCATAAACAGCCTGATTGGATCAGATCTGCATCTGAAGCATCGCTGGAGTGCTGCTGGGTAGTGCAGATATCTGCACACTCTGGGTATTCCTCACTTCAAAAGAAGTAGTTCAAGAGAGTGGAAAACATTTCGACAAACACTTTGATAATGCCCTCAGGAATGTGCTTTAATGTTTGGTTGTCCCTGCTGGGAGCAGGCAGTTGCCCCTGATGAGTTTGTGGGTCCCTTTTGAGTCATTCTTCTCTTCATTCCATTCTATTCTGTGCTTCTCCATTCTCCTCCTTCTCTTCCTCCATCCTTCTTCTCCATTCTCCTCCTCCATTCTCCTTCTCCTCCTCCATCCTTCTTCTCCATTCTCCTCCTCCATTCTCCTTCTCCTCCTCCATCCTTCTTCTCCTTCTCCTCCTCCATTCTCTTCCATTCCAGACACCAGCAGGTCCATGAGCCCTGGGAAGATGTTTCTTGCCATAAAGCCCCAGCCTTCAGTCTTTGCAAACGCTTTTGGTTAAAAGCTCACAACTACTCCAAAACTGGGCTGTGTTGAAGGCAGAGGGTGGGACACAGGCAGCAATGCAACGAGCTAATGAGAAAATGACACTTGAGCTCAACTTTTAAGAGCTGGGTGGCTCTGCTAAAAGCTGCATCTGTTTTGGTGTTGACTTGACAAAAAGCCTTGAATTGGAGAGTTCATCATTTTCTGTCCCCTTGGGAAGGAGATCTCTGAGCACCAGGAGCTGGGAGCAGCCCGACGTTTATTAACTTGTCGAACTCACTCTTGCAAGTTAGCCTGAAGCTGGGCAGACCTCAAATTCACTCCGCTCCCCGTCGTTTTATTTGCAGCAGGAGGCTCGAATGCTTTTTCCTCGGGCTCTCGCTCCCCCTTGTGACCATGTGTGGCTTTTGCAGCCCATCGCATGCGTTAAACTCTCACTGTCTTCATTCTCCGAGCAGCCTGTCGTGCTGCTGAGTGCAGCCTCGTCCCCACACTTCTGGTGCCGCAGCAGGAACTGAGCCATTAAATTCCACCCGACTTTTCAGCGGAGGACCTGGTGTGTAAATAGTCTTAAAGGACGACATTGTTCTGCTCGTTCCATCCAGAATTGCTAATTCTCCTTCTCCAGTGAGACCTTTGCTCATGTTTTTTGGTGACCATGAAGACTTGGGACTCTTCTCTGCTTTGAAATATACTGCAAAGAAAGAGTTGCCTTGGTTCCCTGAGCCTGGTGCCCACCTCATCTCTCTGAATTGGGCACTTTTAAAGCTTTTTCTGAACTTTTCTTGTCCCTTGAATCTACGGCAGCCAGGCTGCACAGTTTTTTGTGGTGTTTTTGTTGGTGGTGTTTATGTTTTTTGCCAGTGAAAGGTGTAGAATAGAACAGCTCCACTGGAAGGGACCTACAGAGATCATTGAGTCCAACTGCCTGAGGGCCTCAGGGCTCAGCACTTCTAAGGACAAGATGTAGAGATGGGTCAGTGTTTGGACACGATGATCTCAGAGGTCTTTTTCAACCTGAATGATTCAGTGATTCTCTTGAACACTGATGTGGGCAGGCTGGAATACATGACCCGGTCTTGACGCAGACGTGCAATGGGACAGCAATCCTTGGTGCAGACGTGCAACTGCATGGTGGTCCTTGATGCAGGTGTGCACAGGTTGATGGTCCTTGGTGCAAATGGCTGCAGGATGATGAGGTCCAGCAGGACTGGACCCTGTGCAGTCAACTCACCCAACTTCTGCTAAAGACCCGTATCCCATTTGTTGACCCATACTCCTGTTTTGTTGACAGGGACAGCCAAGTGTCCTTGTTCCTTATTTAAGTATTTTGAAGGCTAAGAAGAGCGTGGGAGAGATAACCTGGAGTGTCAGCATGGCTTGTAAGTCAGCAGCTCTTCCTCCTTATGGTAACGGTGCTGGCAAACAATGGGAGTGAGTTGCTGCAGTTCACCAGGGAATCCTGCAAGAGCAAATCCTGTAGGTTTGGAAAATCTCAGCTACTTGTCCCTGGGGGCAGCAGCAGGCAGACTTCGTGCATTTTTGCTGGTAAGGTATTCTGTGTGTTGCTTGGAGCTGAGGATAAAATAGCCCAAAGCTGGAAGCAGTGCTGAACAGAAGCTGCTTTCACTCAGGAAGGAGGAGCGTGCCAGCAGGACGAAAATCTCACCAAAACCCAACAAACTTTCCCCAGTTTCTGTTCATGGAGGTGATTCACACAAAATCCATCTGTTTTGCAGTGAAAAGAGGAAAAGAGGAGGAAAACAAGGTGTGTTAACACTGGATTTTTCTGCCTGCTAGCAGCAGAGGGAGCTGCAGCTGAGTCAGCCAGCTCCACCTCTGCTTTTCTGAGCAACACACAAGTCCTTTAAGACTATTTCTGATTCTTCATACAGCCATGGGATTACAAAGTCTATTTGCAACCATATTGAGTTTAAATCCAGTAATAGAGGCATCTGGCTGGCTGCAGCTGCAGAAATGAGTTGGGCAAGGTACCCGACATGGTACTGGGGGCAGAAATGAGGAACCCAGCAAACTCCTGGAGCTGGGCACGGGGCTGACACTGATGGAGCTGAGGAATGGCAGCTGCTGCACTGCTGCTTTCCATATGCCAGCATGGATGGTGAGTTACTTACCGTGCTATTTTCATTCCCACATCACTGTCTGATGGCTCCTGTAGGGAACTGGAAGTCTCAGGAGGAGTTGGGCATGCTCAGGTCTCACTGATCTGCTTTTGGACACAGTGGTTTTGGGATGCAGTGATAGTGCCATTGGGTCCCAGTAACACTGGGATATGGTGACAGTGGTATATGGTGATGTTATACAGTGGCACTGAGATAGAGGGATGGTGTTGGGATATGATGATGTTGTGATGTGGTGGTGTTGGGATGTGGTGACACTGGGATGCAGTGACATGGTGGGAGGATGGCGTTGGGATACGGTGGTGTTGGGATACAGAGAAATGGAGATAAAAAGGCACTGAGGTACAGTGGCATTGGGATATGATGACACTGGGACATGGTGGCATTGGGAAACAGCAGTGCTGGGATACACTGACGTTGGGACACGATGGCGCACAGCTAGCAGGAGAGTCAATGAAGTTCAAGATCTCCTGGACATGCTCCCCTGCCAGGACCCTTCTCCAGCATCAGCTGCCAAACTGCAGATGACTGATGACACAGGACATGGTCCCTCTCCAGTTCCGTGGCTGCTTTGCATTAAGAGCCAATTGTATAGCAATTTGGGACCGGTGGGGAGGAGGAGTGGGAGAAAACACGGCGCATTTCAGGGGACTCAGTGTTTCATCAGCTACGGGATCAGCATAGCAATTATTATCTCTTTAACTATTTCAATTCTCATTATCAAATTAATTCCTCAATCAGATTCTGACATTGCCATAGCACCTGTGACACTGCAGCCATGGCTCAGGGCAGCGTGTGCTTTGTGTCGGTAGCAGAGAGGGCTGGAAACAGGAAAAAATGCTTTTCTCTGCTTGGTTTCTCTGATGGAAAGAATTCCCCAAGCAGCTGAAAATACATCGACCTTGCTCCAAAAACCAGGGAGGGCTGGGAGGCAGAAGGCGTGCATCTGGAGCTCAACTCGACGTTGTCCACGGGACTCATTTTCCTAGGTTTCCACTCATCTCTTTCTATTTTTGGAGTCGTTCCTCTCCGTATTTCTTCTAAAAATACTGAGGTCACCAGAATAAGAAGTTTATATGCTCACACAAAGCTATTCTTAGTGCTTGATCTTTGTCTACGAGTGCAGCCCATGCGTGGAGGTTGGCTCCGAACTCATCGTTCCTCTCCATGTCCCACGTCGGGTGCCCTCAGCGGAGCTTCCTGAGGCTCTGTGGATTTCACAGCTTCTTTCTGTAAGACCACGCTTCACCATTCAGCTCTTTGTTCCTCTTCTGTGATTTTTTTTAGCTTTTCACCCATATTGCGTGTACATCAGCAACAAAGAAGTGAGCTTTCGTAGAATAGAATATCTTGAGTTGGAAGAGACCCACGAGGATCGTCGAGTCCAACTCCTGACAACGTCGTGTTGGTAGTGATGAACTTTGCATCACGTGCAGCTTTGCTTATTGCTTCAAATTTGGTGGGGTTTTTTGGTGCTGATCAGTACCTTGCAAAGAGCAGAGCAGCAGATCTGTCCCCCTCTGTGATCTTCCCCTTTAGGACCCCTGGATCCTGGTGCTGTTGAATTTGGTGTGCTGAGATGAGCGCCACATGATGACTTCATTGAAATTCTGAATTTAAGTTCTGAGCAGAGTTTGTGATCCTGATTTTAACTCAACTGATTTGAATTCTGTGTGCTTTCTTGGGTCAGTGTGGAAGCGAACAATCACACTTTAAATAATGATTAGCCTAAGCCTCAGAATGCTCATCATCCTCATTAAGGTCATTATTTCAAGCAGCTTTGTATACTCTTACCTTAACACTCACCCCAAGCCTCTACCTTTGCTACAGCACAGCTCTTACTATTAACCAAACATCAACAGACACATGATCCACGTGGGATGTCATGGTTTGTTGATAGTTCTCCAGCCTTATTTTTAGAGCAGGTTTTAATCATGTCGAGCTTATTAAATTACAGTGATGTGTTGAGACTACAGTTGAGGTCCTAACATCCATTGGGCCATTGCTTCCCAGTGCCCTCTGAGAAATAGAGAATCATGGAATCACAGAACAGTTGTGTTGAAGGGGACCTTAAAGATCATGGAATCATGGTATGGTTGGGTTGGAAGGGACCTTGAAGACCATGGAATCACAGAATGGTTGGTTCAGAATCTTAAAGATCTTGGAATCATGGTATGATTGGGTTGGAAGGGACCTTGAAGATCATGGAATCACAGAATGGTTGAGTTGAAGGGAATCTTAAAGATCATGAAGTCGTGGTATGGTTGGGTTGGAAGGGACCTTAAAGATCATGGAATTATGGAGATGCTGGGTTGGAAGGGACCTTAAAGATCATGGAATCACAGAATGGTTGGGTCAGAACCTTAAAGATCATGGAATCATGGTATGGTTGGGTTGGAAGGGACCTTAAAGATCATGGAATCACAGAATGGTTGGGTTGAAGGGAATCTTAAAGATCATGAAGTCGTGGTATGGTTGGGTTGGAAGGGACCTTGAAGATCATGGAATCACAGAATGGTTGGGTCAGAACCTTAAAGATCATGGAATCATTTTATGGTTGGGTTGGAAGGGACCTTAAAGATCATGGAATCATGGTATGGTTGGGTTGAAGGGAATCTTAAAGATCATGAAGTCGTGGTATGGTTGGGTTGGAAGGGACCTTAAAGATCATGGAATCACAGAATGGTTGGGTTGAAGGGAATCTTAAAGACCATGAAGTCGTGGTATGGTTGGGTTGGAAGGGACCTTGAAGATCATGGAATCACAGAATGGTTGGGTCAGAACCTTAAAGATCATGGAATCATTTTATGGTTGGGTTGGAAGGGTCCTTAGAGACCATCCAGTTCCAACGCCCAAATATAGGCTCTTCTTCTTCTTTGGTTTGTTACAGAAATACAGGTTCTCCCCCTTTGATTCTCTGCGCAGTAAAGTTTCTCTGTAGGAGTCGTCTTGGGTGCACTGTCAGAGCAAAATGTTTGGAAAAGGGCTCCGAAAATGAAATGGAAGTGTCAGCAGTGGTGGGGCCAGGTTGGACTCCGGGAGTGCCGTAATGAGAACCCGCTTTGCAGCGTAACAAACACCATCATTGTTTTAGTTGCTCGTTAGTTAATGTTGTTCTAATGAGGCTCTGCTAATGGCATCATCTGACATTGGGCAAAAAGAAGGTTGGGGGAGTTAAAAAGAGCCTAATTAGCAAGTTAATTATAGTGGGCGAGGAAACGGCCCGGTTATATAAATCAGCTTCTGTTACGCACACACGGTAAAAACCTCTCTGAGCTCGGGGAGCAGAAGTGGGGTTGGAGGTGGGAATGTCCCACGGAGCTGGGGTTCCTCAGCCCAAAGGGAGCCCAGGAGCCTCCTGCTGCTGCACCTTCCCTGCCTCCTTCCCCAGCAGCCGCAATAGGAGCCGCCGGCACCCGCAGCATGCTGAACAAGAAGAAGTACAATGTCGATGGCGATGCAGGGAGAAAAGCCCAGGTGAGGGCAGCCCCCAGGCACCCTAAGGCTTTTTCCTGCCCCCAACATCCCTTTCTTTCTGTCTCTGTCCTCCTCTGATTCCCCAAAACCACCTCTTTTGGAGCTGGCTGGGGGAAATCCCTCCTTTCTGCAGAACTCCTTTATTTTCTCTCGGCGCCGCGGGGCTGGTCTGTGTTGCACTAGGATGAACTGCGGGCGCCAGAACCGCGGTGCAAAGACCCAGGAACATCCCCAACTAGAAGCAAAGCTTCTCTCATTGGCACATAAGGACTCGTGGCTCCTTGCACATTAACACTTGTGGCTCAGGTTTCTCAGATTGAAGCAGCTGGAGGTGGAAAACCACAGCATCGGTGCAACTCCTAAGCCACGCACCTGCAGCTCTCCAAGCCTTCCTATTCCCTCCTGATTAGCACAGCCAGCTGCCACCAGTGGAGGCATTTCTACTGGAGCTCAGGTTCCACCTGCATCCTCTCTGTCTGACCCATCCTGCAACACCTCTTGTTGAACAGAGCCAACGTGATGGAGATGCTCCCGCACGTAGAAACACTTTGAGAGGTCTGAATGCAATTGCTGCACCGCTGGGAATTACTGCACCTTGAATGGGCGACGTGGGGAGGGGAAATCCCAGCAGAGCTCTGTGATAGCAGTTATTCGTTCCCTTGCAAACTGTCTCCATGTTTCCCATCGTTGCACGCCGATAACCTGGTGCTTTCATGGAGTGGTTCTGCTCGCAGGGGTTTAAATGAAGAAGAAAATTTATTTCAGGCCAACAGCTTCTTAGGAAAGGAATCTAAACCCCACTGTGTGCTCAGGTACCCTGTCCCACCGGGACCCACTGTGATTCCCAGGGATGAAGGAGCTCCCATCACCTTTTCCCTGCTGCTTAACCCCCTCAAACTCAGCTTTATGTTCCTAGAAAAGGGTCAAATTCCTTATGCATAGGTGACTTCTTCAAGCAAAACCACCTTCTCAGAATACCCCGAGGGTTCAGTTAATAGACTCAACTAATGGTTTGCAGTAAATTGGAGATGTAAATATTTAATCCCACTGCACCGTGTCGCCTTGTATTTTGCCCATAGCAAAGTCCAAGGAGTTTTGCAAGTCGTGTTTCTGATTGTACAGAATGGGTTGGGTTAGAAGGGGCCTTAAAGATCATGGAGTCGAGGAATGGGTGGGTTGGAAAGGACTTCAATGGTTGGGTTGGAAAGGACTTTATAGAGCATGGAATCATTGAATGGTTGGGTTGGAAGGGACTGTATAGATCATAGAATCATGGAGTGGTTGAGTTGGAAAGGACTTTATAGAGTGTGGAATCATTGAATGGTTGGGTTGGAAGGGACTTTATAGATCATAGAATCATGGAGTGGTTGGGTTGGAAAGGACTTTATAGAGCATGGAATCATGGAGTGGTTGGGTTGGAAAGGACTTTAATGGTTGGGTTGGAAAGGACTTTATAGAGCATGGAATCATTGAATGGTTGGGTTGGAAGGGACTTCATAGATCATAGAATCATGGAGTGGTTGGGTTGGAAGGGGCCTTAAGGAGCATAGAGTTGTGGAGAGGTTGGGCTGGAAGGGACTTCATAGAGCGTGGAATCGTAGAGTGATTTGGGTTGGAAGGGGCTTCACAGATCATGGAATCATGGAATGGTTGGTTTGGAAGGGTCTTCATAGATCACAGAATCATGGAATGGTTGGTTGGAAGAGGTTTTAAAGATCATAGAATCATGGAGTGGTTGGGTTGGAAGGGGCCTTAAAGGTCATAAAATCACAGACATGGAGCAGCCCCACTGCTTGTGGAAGAGCACTGGGAGCAAGGGGAGCCTGATGGGACCGCATCCAGAGCCCAGAAATGGGACATGGGGACAAAGCCAACCTCTGTGGCCCAGCAGTGGGATCATCTGCAAGAGCAGGTGTTTGGGTCAGGTGGGAACCTGGATTGGGGCAGGCACTGATTATTTGGCCTTATTGAGCCAAAATTGATTAGTAGGGAGCTTTTCAACCAAGAGTGGGGACCAAATGAACTGCAGACAAAGAATTCTTGCAACGAGAGGCTTGTTGCAGGAACGGGTGTGAAGCTGCAGGCAGGAGCCTACCCTGTAGTAAATGTGTCTCTTAAAGCTCGTTTCACCCTAAGAAGCATCTAGACAGGGGTGGCTCTGCTCTAATTATCCCTCCTGCACATTATGAATCCGAGTAATTACTCCTAATGGCTCTGTGTGGCAGCTGCTGCTCACGTCCTTTTCTTGGCAGTGCTGACTGCAGCATTTGGGTCCCTGTTTGACCCAAGGTGGCCCATTTTTGAGGCAGGGGGAGGCTCAGCTATGCTCTCTGCCACTGTTTGTCCAAGCATCCTTAACTGACCTTGGGTGATAGAAATGCTCCTTCACACAGAGTGTGGCTGGAATTCATGACTTGGGGTGGTTTGGGTTTTGTCTATTGTACTTCTTTCACAGTAAGCAAAGGGATTTCCCATTCACTGCAAAGAACACTGCAGGGTGGGTCAATCCCTTGTCATTCTGCAGAAGCTGGGGAGCAATCGGGCTCTCCTGCAACAAATAACTTTTATTTATAGGGAAAATAAGTTTGCGTGGAAGGGGAATGGAAACCATCTACGTTCTGTGCTGTAAGAAGGCTCGAGGAGGAGCGTCAGTTATTCAGAGGAGGGCTCGGGATCCTTCTGCCCAGCCCTTGGGTTTTCCCACCTGCTCTAACCCCCCGTTTCTCTCCCCAGATCCAGTTTGCTGACCAGAAGCAGGAATTCAATAAGCGCCCGACGAAAATCGGCCGCCGCTCGCTGTCCCGCTCCATCTCACAGTCATCAACAGACAGCTACAGCTCAGGTTGGTGCCCCCCCCATCCGTGTGTCCTGTCCCTCTGTCTGTGCACCCCAACATCTACGTGTCCCATCCTGACACCCACCTGTCCCATGCCAGCATCGCTGTCCCCCATCCCAACATATGTGGATCCCATCTCAACGTCCGTGCATCCCAGTGTCTGCGTGTCCCACCCCGATGTCCATGTAGACCATGGAAAAGGAGGAGCGTGGGAAGGGATTGTTGCTTTTATCTCATCATCTTCACTTGTGTTTGGGTGGAAAAATAGGTTGTTCTGCTCTTAAAACTCTCCTTTGAACCCTCGTGTACGTCTCCTGCTGCCTTTCCTCCTCTCTTTCCCTTTCTTTTTCTCTTCCCGTTCTTTCCCTCCTCTCTTCCCCTTTATTTCCTCCTCTTTTTCCCCATCTGGTTTCCTTGGGCACTCCCAGTTTATACTGATAGTTCATTCCTGGAGCAGACTGTGAGCATTTATTAAAACCTAACGAGATCAGGCTGACTTCACCGTGTGCCCCACACATGAAATGTCCGACGTTTGGTGCTGATGCAGAAACACGACACAGCAAAGTCCTCGAAACAAACCTGGGGGAATTGGGTGTTTTTCTGGGAATGGGAATTGCTCACTGGGGGTGTTCTCACATCAACAACAGACCCATTCAGGATCCATGGCACAGTGAGGCAGTGCTGCTCACTACCTGAAACGCAGCTCCTTCTCCCTCTCCCTTCCCTTTCCTTTCCCCTTTTTCCCTATTCTCCCATTTTTCCATTTTCTCTCCTCTCCTTTCCTTCCCCTGTTCTCTGCTTTCCCTTCTTTCCCTTCTTCCCATTTTTTTCCCCCTCCTGTATTTCCCCTCCATTTTTCCCCTCCTGTTCCCCTCTTTTTAAAATTCCCTTCTTTGTCCCCTTCTTTCTTCCTCCCCCTCTTCCCCCTTTTTTTCTTTTTAACCTTTTTTTTCCCCCTTTTTTTTTCCCTATTTCATCTTTTCTGTTCTCCTTTCCTCTCCCCTCCCATCAGTGCACAAGAATCTGGGTGAGATTTGATTTACAAAAGTCGCCTTCAGCCCCAGGAGATCTGCAGTTCTACAGAGATCTCTGCACAGCTCTGCTATCCTCCCACAGCCCTCAGCATTGCACCGTGGGATTTGAGGTTGAGCAGCCCTGCTGCCCACCCTTGGACCCACACAGGGGTTTGGGAACAGGATTGTGGCAGAGACATTCCAGCAGCCCTTAATTCCTGCTAAGAGCATTAGAGCTGAGCCGTGTGGGGAGCCCAGCACTGAGCTCGGCCCTGGGGATCGCTGGAGGGTTTCCTGAGAGCCAGGAGGGAAAGGAGCTGGATCTGGGGTGCTGCCTGATGGCCGTGCCTCGGATCTTCTGCTGTGGAAATGCAAGCAGAGCCGTTGGTAGGGGATTGCATGGGCTCTGAGTTCTTGGAAGGTGCTGCAAATCCTTTTTTGGGTCATTCCCACAGTCTGGGTGCCTCCGTAGCGCTGTGGTTGTGGGCAGAGGTAGGACCGTGGGCTCAGCTCTCTGCAATGCAATTCATCCACCCTTCATGTCATTCTACTCCTCTAGCATTGTTTAAGCACGGAATTGGGGTAGAAAGATGCAAATCAGTTCTGCCTGCTCAGCAGGACAGCGTCCTGGAGCTCCTTACCTCTTGGAGACCTTCCCAGGAGAGATGCTGGGTGCTGAGAAGCTCCAATCTGGGACTCTTGACTCATAACAATTTGCAGTTCCAAAAGGAGCTCAGCAAAGGGAAGCTTAGAAATAAACTCATCGGAGGGCATTCGATGAGCGAGCTGCAGGTCAGTGGTCAGCTCTGCTCAGCTCCCCATGCTGCTCCAGGGGATGATTTTGGTGCCAGGTCTTGTGTTCATGCAGAACTGTGCCACTGTGAGCTGGGTGAAGGGCTTTGGGTAATGCTGCGTGGGGAGTGAGTGATGGGCTCCTGAGCTGGGTGCCAAGGGGCAGCCAGAGAGGAAGGGAAAGAAGAGGAAAAGAGAAAGAAAAGGAGGAGGAGGAGAAGAGGAATAGAAGGAAAGGGAAGAAGAGGTGGAAGAGGAGGAAGAAGAGGCAAAACAGTGTCTAAATGTTTCTTCCCTTTCCCTTTATCAAACAAGCAAAAGGAGGGCATGGTTAGTGAGCGTGGTGGGGATGTTTTGGTGGTTGAGCTTAGGGATCCCAGACCTCTTTTTCAACCCTAATGCTTTGAATATGAAAGCTCTGCTCCCTCTCTGACCTCCTGTTCTCCCCCAGCTGCCTCCTACACTGACAGCTCTGACGATGAGACCTCCCCCCGAGACAAGCAGCAGAAGAACTCCAAGGGCAGCAGTGATTTCTGTGTGAAAAACATCAAGCAGGCAGAATTTGGGCGTCGAGAGATCGAAATCGCTGAGCAAGGTGAAACACCGCGTTCCTTCCGCTCTGCCTCGTTCAGGGCTTGTTGCACTGCTCTTCCTTCTCCTGAAGGTGGAGATTTGCAAAAATGTGATGTTATTGAATCCTAAGTTGTAGGAAGAAGCTTCTTTGCTGGTAGAAATTTGGAAAATGTGATTGTATTGCATTCTGGGTCGTAGGGAAAAAACCTCACAGGGATGTGGGATTAGTTTTAGCTGTGCCCTGACTTCTTTGATGCCTCCATTGAAGCCTTTTGCTTCTCCATGTGTGGCACTGATGGACCTCTCTCCATTTTGCCTTTCAGAAATGCCTGCGCTGATGGCATTGAGGAAGAGAGCTCAGGGAGAAAAGCCACTGGCTGGGGCCAAGATTGTGGGCTGCACACACATCACAGCCCAGACAGCGGTGAGATCCCATCCATAACCTCCTCCTGTTTTATTTCAGTGTGGGACTGATGGAAGTGGGGCTGCTGAGTGCTGTGGCTGCCTGTCAGAGCTGCAAAAACACTTGGGTTTGAGTTCTTTAAGGTCCTGTCCAACCCAACCGTTCTGGGGCTCTGAGATCTTTGAGGACCCTTCCAACCCAACCATCCCATGGCTCTGTGATCTTTGAGGACCCTTCCAACCCAACCATCCCATGGCTCTGAGATCTTTGAGGACCCTTCCAACCCAACCATCCCATGGCTCTGTTATCTTTGAGTATCCTTCCAACCCAACCATCCCATGGTTCTCCAACCTTCCAACCCAACCATTCTATACTTCTGTTATCCTTTAGGTTGTTCCCTTCCAACCCAACCATCCCACGGCTCTGTGATCTTTGAGGACCCTTCCAGCCCAAGCCATTCTTCAATCCCATAATTCTATTGGTAGTCAAAATCAGTAACACAAATTCACACCACAGATTAGACGAACTTCAGATGGCCAGTGGTGAAAATGAATTACTCTCTGTCCGTGGATCTGTTCAAGCACCACAAATGCGTTTTGTATAACTGCAGGTGGTGTAGCAGAGATGCTCTCTGTAGCTCTTCCTGTCTCTTAATCATAGAATCACAGCATCACAGAACTGTAGGGGTTGGAAGGGAGCTGCAGAGCTCATCGAGTCCAACCCCCTGCCAAAGCAGGTTCCCTACAGCAGGTTGCACAGGTCGGCATCCAGGCAGGTCTTGAACATCTCCAGAGAAGGAGACCCCACAGCCCCCCTGGCAGCCTGTTCCAGTGCTCCGTCACCTCACTGTAAAGAAGTTCTTGTGCACATTGGTGCAGAACTTCCTATGCTGCAGTTTCCAGCCGTTTCCCCTCATCCTGTCTCCACTCACCACTGAAAAGAGTCCGGCCTCGCCACTCTGCCCCCCACACCTTAGATATTTATAGACCTGGATCAGGTCCCCTCTCAGTCTTCTTTTCTCCAGGCTGAACAGACCCAGTTCACTCAGCCTTTCCTCATAGCAGAGATGCTCCAGGCCCCTCACCATCTTGGTGGCCCTCCGCTGGACTCTTCCCAAGAGATCCCTGTCTTTTTTTACTGGGGAGCCCAGAACTGGACGCAGTGCTCCAGATGAGGCCTTACCAGGGCAGAGCAGAGGGGGAGGATCACCTCCCTCGACCTGCTGGCCACGCTCTGTGCAATGCACCCCAGGATGCCATTGGCCCTCTTGGCCACAAGGGCACACTGCTGGCTCATGGCAACCTGTCGTCCACCAGGACACCCAGGTCCCTCTGTGCAGAGCTCCCCTCCAGCAGCTCATCCCCATCCTGTACCGCTGCATGCCATTATTCCTCCCCAGATGCAAGACTCCACACTTGCTTTTGTTGAACCTCATCCGGTTTCTTGCTGCCCAGCTCTCCAGCCTGTCCAGCTCTTGCTGAATGGCAGCACGGCCTTCAGCCAATCCTCCCAACTTCGTATCATCAGCAAACTTGCTGAGGGTGGCCATCTATCTTAGGATAGGACACGATCCTGAATGTGGTTCTGTGATGCTGTGCTCCCTCTGAGCTTTGTGGGCATCTCTGCATGTGCTCAGGGCTGATGTGAGGTGTCTGTAAGGCACTGCTGTTGGCAGTGGTAGCCAAATCACATTTCCTCTATCAGATATGCATGGAGATGTGGTGGGTGGCGATGAATGCGGCTGTGCCGTGTGAAAGCTGTTGGTTCTCCTCCAAAACCAGGAGTGGCAGTGGGGATTTGGGAGGCTGTGTGGTGGGGATGGGTTGATGGTTCGGGGTCTTTTCCAACCTCAGAGATTCTGTAATTCATGGGCATGAGGGGGATGGGTCGATGACCTTGGAGGTCTCTTCCAACCTTAATGACTCCGTGTTTCTGTAAGTTGATATTTTGGATCTGTGTGAGGCCAAGCTCGGCTTTTTCCTGATTTTGTTCTTTCTTTCCTTTTTTTTTTTAATTTAAATCCAGGTCCTGATGGAGACCCTGGGTGCCCTGGGGGCCCAATGCAGGTGGGCTGCATGCAACATCTACTCCACCCTCAATGAAGTGGCCGCTGCCCTCGCTGAGAGCGGTAGGAAATGTCGCCTGCTCCGCTTTTCCTGCTTTGAAAAGATTTCTGCCTGCCCCCTCGTATCGACAGGCCTTACATTCACTGACATTCTCACATGTTTGCTTATGTTCTCCTCTAGTTTTTTTAGTTATTATTATTATTGTCTTCTAAATGTAGAATAAACCCACAGGAGGGTGAAATTACTGTGCTTGGTTCTTTCCATTAGGGAGCGCACGCTGGGCGCAGTTCAGTTCTATATGAAGTCCAGTTCTGCAAAGAGAAGAAATTCTTACGTGTCAGCCATGGCTTTGGCTGCAAGGGGTGAGGGAGAACCTTCTGGGGCCAGCATTCACAAACCAGGAGCTGCTGGCGTCCACCTGGGAGATGCCTTAATTCCAATCCTGCTCTACCTGGGTAGATTTTCACCACTCCCCAGACGAATTGAGGAATGGTTTGGGTTGGAAGGGACCCGAGAGACCATTGAGTCGTGGAACGGTTGGGTTGGAAAGGTCCTTAAAGATCACAGAATCACAGAGTGGTTCCCACCTCCCTCTCTGTGCCAGGATTCCCCGTCTTCGCTTGGAAAGGAGAATCTGAAGACGATTTCTGGTGGTGCATCGATCGCTGCGTCAACGTGGAGGGCTGGCAGCCCAACATGGTGAGATGTCATGGCCGTGTTGGAGCTCCAAGAGGGAGCCCCCTTCTCAATGGGGCTTAGTGCATTTCCTCCTGGTTTTAGGCACAGCTTTGTCTTTGGTGGGGAAAAAAAGAGCAAATTTAGGGGAATCATTTACAGCTGCCAAGTGTGCAGTTTGCATTGTGATTTGTAGCCCTAGAGCTCGTGATCTAAATGAGACGAATAGTAATTAATGCGAGGAGACAGGCATGGATCCACACTGTTTGTTTGCCAGTCTTGGCTTGTTTGAGTTTCAGAAAGAATTGTGAAGGTCAAAAAGTCCACCCACAAGTTGTGAATCTCAGTCTAGACACAATATTGGCTTTTTTTCTTCTTTTTGAGGAGTAGTTTCCCATTGAAAATGCCACAAATTGATAAAGTGAAGCTAGGAGAACATGCACACCAATCCCAAAATATGAACCTCTGGTTTGGGAGCTCCACATCTTCAGAGACAATGCGATCAGATGGGAAGTTCTGTATGAAACATGCTCAAATAATGTAAAATAAGGGGAAAATTGGGGAGCATTCTGAGCTTGCATGGTTGGGCTGTGCATGGGTATCATGGGGCATGACACGCATGGATGGGGCTTGGCTACAAAGAAGGTCCTTCGAGGGAAGATTCGGGTGCAGCTTTTCTCCCTTTGTGCCTTGTTGGGGTCAGAAGGAATTGTCAGCGTGGCGACACCGCGGTTGCTTTTCTTCCAGATTTTGGATGACGGAGGAGATCTCACTCACTGGATCTACAAGAAATACCCCAACATGTTCAAGAAGATCAAGGGGATCGTAGAGGAGAGCGTCACCGGAGTGCACAGGTAAGGGGAGATGGCAGATGCACAAGGGACAGCCTTTGGAGAAAGCCAAAGGTTTGGGCCTGAGCTCTCTGGAAAGGAGTGAGATGTGGCAGAGGAAATTATGATTGCTTTGGGGTGGGATTGCAGACAGGGAGAGCTGCAGAGCTGTGGCTTCATCTCAGAGTCATCCTGAAATCAGGGTGCTGCTCAGATCCTCAAGAGTTTCTATTTGTCCCTCCAGATGCTCTCCATTCATCCTAGCAAACCAAAACACTGCAGAACACACCTGGACGTGTTTTGCACTGATCCTCTGCTTTTCCCTTATTTCTCACAGGCTCTACCAGTTGTCCAAAGCAGGGAAACTCTGCGTCCCAGCCATGAATGTAAATGACTCAGTGACAAAGCAGAAGTTTGACAACCTGTACTGCTGCAGGGAGTCCATCTTGGATGGGTATGTGCTGCTCTCTGTGCAGCTACACATAAACATCTGCACACTGGGCTTCAGAGTTCAAATGTTGTGCTTGTGGGAAAATCATCCTGCAGAAAATGGCATTTCTTCCTCTCCTTCTCTCTAATTTTCTTTCTTTTTATGGAATTGAGCGTCCGTCCCCCTAAATTTTGGCCCAACTTTGCCAAAGAGAGGTGAGGTGAGGACAAGTTGCCTTCCCGCAGTTCAGACGGTGCTGGATCTGGTGGTGCTTGTTGGAGGAGTTGGACTCCTCCTCGTGGGTTCCTGCTGGTTGGGATATTCTATGGTTCTGTGGTGATGATCCCAGCAGCTCAGTCAGCCCCAAACAAAGGAGAAGTTGGACTTCACACAGTGGCAGAGCTGCACCACGGATGATGAACTGAATACGTAGAAATGCAGGCACATCTCCTCCTGCTGAGCTGTGCTCACACTGCTACGCTCCCCTCTCACCTGGTAGCACCAGGGCATCTCAGAGCTCCAAAGTGGGCTTCTTGCTGACCACAACAGCATCTTTTTCCCAAATCTTTTGGAGCACCTCGTCCCTCATCTCGGCTTTGAAGCGGTCTTCTTGGTAGAGGCTGTTGTGACCAAAAGGGAAGAGGATCCATGTTTATAATACGTGTCCTGGTAAGAGGACGTGAAGGTGACCCTTGAAACGACTGCTGCTTCCCTGCACGATCGTGCAGTTTCATCCCCACAGTTCTGCATTTTGGAACAGCTGGTGCTGGATGTCATCTCCAGACAACTGGAAGAAAAGGAGGTGATCAGGAGTAGTCAGCATGGGTTCACCAAGGGGAGGTCGTGCTTGACCAACCTGGTGGCCTTCTGTGATGTTGTCTCTGGCTGGGTGGATTGGGGGAGAGCAGTGGATGTAGTCTGCCTTGATTTCAGCAAGGCTTTTGATACTGTCCCCCATGCCATCCTTATAACAAAGCTGTGGGATGGACGAGTGCACAGTGAGGTGGGTTGAGAACTGGCTGAGTGGCAGAGCACAGAGGGTCGTCGTTGGCGGTGCAGAGTCTGGTTGGAGACCTGTGAGCAGTGTTGTCCCCCAGGGGTCGGTGCTGGGTCCTTGTTCAACATCTTCATCATTGACCTTGATGAGGGGATGGCGGCCACCCTCAGCAAGTTTGTGATGATACGAAGCTGGGAGGATTGGCTGAAGGCCATGCTGCCATTCAGCGAGAGCTGGACAGGCTGAGAGCTGGGCAGCAAGAAACCGGATGAGGTTCAACAAAAGCAAGTGTGGAGTCTTGCATCTGGGGAGGAATAATGGCATGCAGCGGTACAGGATGGGGGATGAGCTGCTGGAGGGGAGCTCTGCACAGAGGGACCTGGGTGTCCTGGTGGACGACAGGTTGCCATGAGGCAGCAGTGTGCCCTTGTGGCCAAGAGGGCCAATGGCATCCTGGGGTGCATTGCAAAGAGCGTGGCCAGCAGGTCGAGGGAGGTGATCCTCCCCCTCTGCTCTGCCCTGGTGAGGCCTCATCTGGAGCACTGCGTCCAGTTCTGGGCTCCCCAGTACAAAACAGACAGGGATCTCTTGGGAAGCATCCAGTGGAGGGCCACAAAGATGGTGAGGGGCCTGGAGCATCTCTGCTATGAGGAAAGGCTGAGTGAACTGGGTCTGTTCAGCCTGGAGAAAAGAAGACCGAGAGGGGACCTGATCCAGGGTTATGAATACCTGAGGTGTGGGGGGCAGAACGGCGAGGCCGGACTCTTTTCAGTGGTGAATGGAGACAGGATGAGGGGAAATGGCTGGAAACTGCAGCATAGGAAGTTCTGCACCAATGTGCACAAGAACTTCTTTACAGTGAGGTGACGGAGCACTGGAACAGGCTGCCAGGGAGGTGGTGGAGTCTCCTTCTCTGGAGATGTTCAAGACCTGCCTGGATGCCGACCTGTGCGACCTGCTGTAGGGAACCTGCTTTGGCAGGGGGTTGGACTCGATGAGCTCTGCAGCTCCCTTCCAACCCCTACAGTTCTGTGATTCTGTGATTCTGTGACAGCTCTTCCTTCTAATGATGCCCCAGGGCCTGGCCAGAGGCAGCTGTGTCGCTGTGTCATTGGGGGCTCGGGTGCCTGGTGAGGAGTTGCTCCCAAGTTCTGAGTGTCTGAGGGCAGAGTTGTTATTTTGCTGCACCTTTCAGCAGGCTGAAAAGGTTGGAATCCTTAAACAGATTCGTTATTTCCTTGTGATTCCACGTTTCATTGATCGTCTCGATCGGGATGGGGGAAGGCTGGTCGTCTCAGCTGCGACAGGACGGGCACTGAGATGGGGCTGAGGGAAACCTGAGCCAAGGTGCAAGGAAACCTGCTGGAATTTTAATCTGAATTCCTCAGGAAGTGTGGGGGAATTTCACCTTCCCTGCACTGCTGACCTATTTCTGCACGCCAAAAATAGCCTGCGATGTAGGGCGCTCCTGGGGAGGAGGCAGAAGGAGAATGGGTGGGAGGGGGAGCTGTGCTGGGGGACAGCAGCGGGATTCTGGCAAGCAAATACCGCCTCTGCGTCTTCTGCAGGTGTTTCCATGAGACGTCGTGGCTTTTGTTAATAAAATGGGACACAAAGAAGATATTTTGGAAAAGATTTTAGAGATCTGAACTGAAAAATATGTATATGTGTCTGTGATCAAGCCCCAAATCTGTCCTCTTTGTTCCAATTCTCAGCACCCAAATTGGCCAAAGGGGAAACTCCCATGTGGGAATAGAAACGATTCCTGTTCCTGCTGCTGGAGTTTAATTCTTTGTTTCTGTTTCCTTAGCCTGAAGAGGACAACAGACATGATGTTTGGAGGGAAGCAGGTGGTGGTGTGTGGCTATGGGGAGGTAAGGGCTTCCGCTGCCCAGACGAGGGCTCTCCTTGCGAGATGTGCAGCAGAAACCAAACCTGAGCTTTAAGATGTGTCACTGCTCCACGCTCAGTGCATGAAAATACCAACAGTGAAATGTTAAGGGACACAAAAATACCTGCGGTGGCAACGACCCGGGGCTGAGCTCTGTGGGCGCACAGCTGTAGCGATGTGTGCTGAAAGCTGCTCAAGAAATAGAAGCGAGGTTTGCCTTATTGATGTGTTTTCACCCTCAGATGGAGGGATCCTCCTGAGAAAGCAGTTCCACTTTAGGGAGGCGTTGGTCCTTATCAGCACTGCTGCGTTCCCTGCGGTACGGGGGGCTGACCCTCAGGGATGGAACTGTGACACCTCCTAAACAGAGCAGAGGTTGTGCAGAACCCTGGCATGTCCCCTGAGATAAATGTCATCTCTTGGTGTTGTTTGTCCTTCTGGACACAAGGACGACTTGGGGGAGGGAGGGTAAAGAGCTCTCAGAAAGCCAAATAATCAGCACTGTCATGTCTTCAGCTTCGAGCCGAGCTGCAGCCCGACCCACGTCCTACATTGCTCCAAACCTGAGAATGTTGGGCAACCTGAGTTTAGCACTTGTCTATTTTTTTGTGCCTCTTCTACCTTCCCGTGCCCCAAATCTGGGAATCCTGCATGCCTCCAAAGTCCCTCATCTTCCTCCTCTCCCTCCCAGGTGGGCAAGGGCTGCTGCGCGGCGCTGAAGGCCATGGGCTCCATCGTCTACGTGACTGAGATCGATCCCATCTGCGCCCTGCAGGCCTGGTAAGCACCCGGCCTCCCTCCTTTCTGGGGATGTTCTGCAGGAAAATTGTGCACGAAGCAGTGGGAAGCGCTTGCAGGATGTTTGGGTTTGACCACCCTCCATAAGCAGAATGTCTGCGTTTCCATCACCATCACCTGCAGAATTTGGGGGTATGACCTCCAAAAGGGATTTGCAGCGGGAAGAAGCAGGAATTGGGACAAGCTGAGAGATAAGAGTGGGGAAAAAAGAAAATAATTGTACAGTAACTGCGATTTTGTAGCTCAGCAGAGACAGAAATAAGCTCTCAGGGGAACGGCTGACAAATCCTCCAAAGTCCTGCCCTGGTTCTGCCATGTGCAGAGCGCACCTTCCTCAGTGAAACAAACAAAAATGGGCATTTTTGGATGCTGAGTTTGCAACAGAAGGGTGTGAAACCCCCAAAATCCACTTTTTAGTATCACATCTTGCGCAGGAGACCCGAATCTCTATGCTTCACCCCAGAAGTGCTTGGGGCACGGTGTTGCTCAGCGCTCCGTGTTGGCTGTCGTGCCGTGTTAAGAGGTTAAAATGAGTTTTTTATGAGAGGTTTTTTTTTTCCTCTGTTTTTTGGCACATTTGTTGTTGCTTTTCCCACGACCTGTTTTTTTTTCCCTCTCAGCATGGATGGGTTCAGGCTCGTGAAGCTCAACGAAGTCATCAGACAGGTGGACATTGTCATCACCTGCACAGGTACGCGGCGCTGGGGTGGGCAGACGAGCACCCAGCTCTAAAGGAAAGGGCAGAAAATGGGCAAAGTCACACCCATAATTTGCGTTTTTGTGCCTGCTGATATTTCTGCATTCTCTTTTCACAGGCAACAAGAATGTAGTGACCAGGGAGCACCTGGACCGGATGAAGAACAGCTGCATCGTCTGCAACATGGGGCACTCCAACACTGAGATCGATGTGGTGAGCGCTGCGTAGCACAGGGTGGGTTCTGCGGGGCCGTGGGGAGCTCCTGGCCCCACTTCAGCGTGAGATATTGAGTAAAATAACCCACCCATCCACTGCACGGCACTGCCAGGAATCCCACAGGATGTCTGTGGTCTTTAAGGACCCTTCTAACCCAACCGTCCCATAGCTCTACAATCTTTAAGGACCTTTCCAACCCGGCCGTCCCGCGGTTTTATGATTCTTTGACCATTTGCTTGCTGTCTTTCAGGCAAGCCTGCGCACACCGGAGCTGACCTGGGAGCGGGTGAGGTCCCAGGTGGACCACGTCATCTGGCCAGATGGGAAGCGAATAGTGCTGCTGGCGGAGGTGAGAGGCACGGAAAGCGACCGCCTCCCGCTGCAGGAGCGTGGGGAGACCGTGCCTCGCCCCAGGAGGGAGGCACAGCCTCAGGATTGGGTGCTTTTCCTCCCCAGGGCCGCCTGCTGAACCTGAGCTGCTCCACGGTGCCCACCTTCGTGCTGTCCATCACCGCCACCACGCAGGTGAGTGGGGTTGGGGGGGGGCTCAGCCCGTAGCACGCGGCGCTGACTCACCGAGCGTCCCCTCCATGCAGGCTTTGGCTCTGATAGAGCTGTACAATGCTCCCGAGGGCCGCTACAAGCAAGACGTGTACCTGCTGCCAAAGAAAATGGGTAAGGACGTGCTGGTTGCCTTCTCTTGTTCTTTATTTCCTCACCAGTGTTGAGCAAAGAGGTTTTGCCGTGCTGGGCATCATCCTCATCCGTCCTCACCCTCATCCTTGTGGCCCAGGGCTAATGGAGGTGCTGTTGGACACTTCACTTCTCCAGACCCAAATCTGGAAGTTGGAAGAGGCGCAGCTCAACAGCCTCATTTTGATACATTTGATATATATATATTTTTTTGAGCTTTGAGGCTCCTCTCTCAATCTGTCTCAATTCCGACAGCGAGTGTTTATGGGACATGGAGTGCTTCCAAGATATGAATGCTTTGAGAAGGTCAGGGGGAGGGCAGCTTCTGTCTGGGCTGCAGAACAGCTTGCCCAAAGGTTTGTTTTTTATCAAAGAAAAGGACAAAGCCACTTCATACCGCAGCAGCAAAGGCGAATCTCTGCCGTTCCGGCATTCGTGCTGCGACGCTTTGTGAAACTGTCAATGCTTTGTGCAGGGGATGGGCGGTGGGAGCTCTTTGCCTCTTTCAGAAGAGCTGCAGGGAGCTGTGCTTCGAGCTCTGCTCTCTCTGCTGCTCGTCGCTCAGAGCTGTGCTCCGCTCGTTGCTTGGAATATTTCAGATGAGTACGTGGCGAGCCTCCACCTCCCGACATTCGACGCGCACCTGACAGAGCTCACGGACGAGCAGGCCAAGTACCTGGGGCTGAACAAGAACGGGCCCTTCAAACCCAACTACTACAGGTGCAGCTCCTGTCGGCCACGGAACTGCGGAATCGTGGAATGGTTGGGTTGGAGGGACCTTACAGCTCATAGGATTGAGTTGGGTTGAGTTGGGAGAGTCCTCAAAGCTCCTGGACCTCGTTGGGTTGAAGGAACCTTAGAGACTGTAGAACCGTGATTGGGTTGGAAGGGACCCCAACGTCCCAGCGCTGCTGTGGGCTGGGTGCCCCCCAGCTCAGGCCGCCCATGGCCCCATCCATGGCCTCAGGCACCTCCAGGAATGGTGCACCCACAGCTTTGGGCATCAGTGCCAGGGCTGTATCACCTCTGGCTGAAGGATTTCCTGTCCTCAGTCTTGCTCAGAGCAGTTCCCTGTTGTTCTGTCACCATCTGTCCATGTACAGATGCACTCTCCTCTGTTCCTGAGTTCCTCCAAGTTCCTCTCCAGGTCTCCCCAGCACCTCACTCCTGCCCTGGTTGCACCCAGGCTGAGGACTCCCTGCATGGCAGCTATTCCCTCTGCAGTGCCCCTGGGCAGCTCTCAGGCAACCAGGTTATTTTTGAAGCCTGACGCAGCGGGGCTGGCGCTCAGCAGCGCTTGGGCTCACACCAGAGAGGAGGCACTGAAAAACCCCACATTTCTGTGGGTCAGTTCTCCCTCCAGGCTGAGGATTTGGGGTGGTGACTCCGCACACACACACACGCAGTGTAACCAAAGCCACCCAACCCAAAAGCCAATGTGGACTTGTCCAAAATTTCCCCTCTGTTTCTGATAAGTTCTGCTGCTCTAAGCCAGGTTCGGGTGCTGGAGGTGGCAGTGCAGCTCCCTGTGCCCTGAGCTGATCCCAACCCACAGCCCTGTTGGCGCCGCTGATCTTCCCCTTCCCTCCCCCGGACTAAAAATATCTCCGAATTCCGAGGGAGGAGACAGGACCTGGCTCCTTCCAACACCATTTCAGCCAACACCAGGTGTTGGATGCACTGGTTCCTGTGGCTCCCTTCCAACTCAGGACATTCTATCATTTTCTTAGTGTCCAGTCCAAAATCTCACCGTTTCTGTGTGCCGAACCCTGGTTTTCTCTCTTTTCCAGGTATTAAGTTCCTGCCGCTGTCGCCACGAGGAACAGAACCCAAATCCTTTCTCAACTACTGTACAGGATGAAGCAGCGCAAGCTTGCTACGCTCGAGCCGGGCTTGCTCTCGTAGTAGACCGTGTGTTAGGTTATTTATTTATTGAATTAGAGTTCTGTGCGCGGCTCTGCCTCGTGTTCGTGCTGCCGCGGACTGGGAGACGCTCCGTTTCTTTCCCTTCGTTTCGTTTCTCTCTTTGTGGTCGTTCCCATTCGGGGCTGTGTGAGGATGAGGGTGAGGAAGGAGCCGATGGGGTGGGGACTCCGCTGCGCTGCGCTGCTGCTCCGTTCCCAGTGCCAAGCTTTGCCGTGAACCAAAGTTTCCTTCCTGCTGCTCGCGTGGTTCCGAATCACGGCCGGAGCGCGACGGCCGACGGCACCCACGTCAGCTCCTCTGCAGCCTCGTTGGGAACACGCAGAGTCTGATTTCCCGGTGACGTTCCTCCATCACATCCATCAAACCTCCTCTGGGCGGAGGAGCCGCCTGCGCCCCGTCGGCGTCCAGTTGGGAACTGCCGTCATTCCGCGATGGAGGTTGGCCAACTGTTGGCCACAAAGCGGAGCTGCAGGGCTGGTGTCCCAGCACCCCTCGTCCCTTAGGCACCGCTCGATCCACCTGAAGATTCCTTCATCCACCTCTGGCCGCTGCCTGCTGCAGCTCCTCGCCGTGTCCTCGCCGTCACTCACGCACAAGAGAGGAGGAGCTGTGGAAGCGCGGCCCCGCAGCCGCGTCCTGCAGCCAGCAGTTCTCCCTGCTCCACAACTGTGCCCAGATCGGAGATTTTGGGAAGAGTCCGCGGAGCTGTTGGATGTTTTATGCTGGGGGCAGCGCTGGGCCGAGCGTCTGTCCAGGAAGTGTTCCTGCACTGAGCTTCCCAGCGCCGAGCGTCCCTACGTGGCTCAGTTTCCTGGTGCTGAGCATCTACACACTGGGCACCCCAACGTGGAGCCTGGCACCCCAAAATGGAGCTCAGCACCCCAAAATGGAGCTCAGCACCCAACTTGGATCTCTGGACCCCAGCATGGAGCTCTGGATCCCCACATGGAGCACAGCACCCAACAAAGAGCTCAGCACCCAACTTGGATCTCTGGATCCCCACATGGAGCTCATGCCCCCAAATGGAGCTCAGCACCCCAAAATGGAGCTCAGCACCCCAACAAAGAGCTCAGCACCCAACAAAGAGCTCAGCACCCAACAAAGAGCTCAGCAGCCAGCACGGAGCTCAGCACCCCACACTGAGCTCACCGCTGCCCCAGGATCATCTCTCCCGGCGGCCGTGCCGATTTCTAAGCCCTGATTTACCTTCATTTCTCTTCCAGGTGATAGGACAAAAAAAAAATAATCAAAAAAATTACCCCCCCAAAATGGCCCCACCTTTTCCCACCTCTATTTTTAAAGTCCTTCTCCGTGTCATTCTGCTTCTCCTGTCAGCTTTTCCGCTTGCTTGGCTTTTCCTAATCAATCTGGAATTATAATATTCTGTGATCATCTCTAAATTAAAACGTGTAATTTTTTTTTTCTTCTTCTTCTTTTTTTTTTTTTTCTTTTTTTAACGTAACACATTTTTAAAGAATTAGGAAAAGGAGATTTAGGTAACACCAGCAAAATCGCATAAGGAAAATAATTCAGTTCTGATCTTTAGAAACAAATGAGACAAAACCCATCATCGTCAGCTGCAGAGAGGGCAGCAAAACTTGGAGAACATTTTCAAAAGGATGTTTTAATTATTGATGTCTGAGTGATTGTATTAGAGCAGCAATAAAGACTCTGTAATCTCAAAACGGAAATAAAACATTGGAAAACCGACGTGCTCCAGAATTGGGGATGAGGGATGGGATGCGATGGAGGTGAGGAGTGGGATGGGGTCGGGATGGGAGTGGAGTCAGGGTTGGGCTTGGACTTGGAATGGGGAAGGGGATGGGGATAGAGTTGGGTTGGGATAAGGCTGGGATGGAAATGAGAATGGATGGGATGGGATTTGGGTTGGGATGGGATGGGGATGGGGATGGGATGGGATGGGATGGGATGGGGATGGGATGGGATGGGATGGGGATGGGATGGGATGGGGATGGGATGGGATGGGGATGGGACCCCAACCCCCGTCTGGATGTGGCAAATATTTGTTGTATGGCACCAGTGTGGGGTCACTGCCCTCCCCTCCACCCACTGCCTCACTGACAGCCTCCAGCTCCACCCTACAGAGTCACCCCACAGCCGCCCCCCCCCCCCCCACCGGGGCCCCCCCCCCCAGCACCCCTTGTTCCCGGTATCCTTCGTCTCAACGGTGCCCCCCCTACACCCCAACACCCCCATAGACCCCACCCCACCCAATAGCAGGACGGGGTGAGGAGGTGTGTCCCCCCACAAGCCCCGCCCCCTCCACGGAACAGCCAATAGGAGCGGGGGGGCGGGGCGCGAGGCGCTGCCCCCACGTGCGCGGAGGGGCGCGGAGGGCGCAACGCATGGAGGAGGCGGCGGGGGGGGCACCGAACCCGAACCCCAACGTGGGAAGGGCCCGAATGGGGCAGCCTGCAGCGCAGCCCCCCGCCAAGGGCCGGGAGCTCTTCAGGGGACAGCGGAAGGAGTCCGAGGTGGGGACGGGGAACACAAAATGGGGCTGGGAGCGCTGAGGAGCTGCGGGTGGGGAGGGGGGGGGTCGGTTGTTCTGTGGGTGCGTGCTTCCATCCCACAGGCACGGGGAGTCCGGGGGGGTCCTGGTCCCGGGGGGGGTTCCCTGAACAGTCCCCAGGGTCACAGCGCTGGTTATCCCAGTTGTGTCGTGTCCCCCCCGCACCCCAATGCCCCCCCAGAGCCCGTGGCTGCTCCCCGCACCCCGACAGCCGGCGCAACGGCACCGGGGGACCCTGAGCCCATCGCTGCGGAGCAGCCATGACCCACAGCGGGCTCCTGTGCTGGGTGCGCCGGGGCTTCACTCCCCCCTTCGTGGCCCCCCTGATCCGATTAGTCCCGAATTCCTTCTGGGATTTAGGATCCCGAAGGGGATCCGCAGCCCTGGGCTGCAAAAACGGGGCGAAAAAAGCGGAGTTTTGGTGCAGAGCGCTCAGCCCCGTGCTGCGCATCTCGGGGGTACCCATAGGAATGGGGCCGATGCACCTCGCTCCGCCCCACAGCCAGAGGAGAGCGATGGAAGTGCCATCCACGACCCATTCAAGCGTTCCCTCCCTGGGGTTTCACGCTCCAGTTCCGCTCCCGCTGCGGGAAATGGGGGAAGCGGGGTGGCGATGGGGAGGGGGGGGGTCTGCAGACCTGGGGAGGGACGCAGGGAGAAGGGACAAGCCTGGAATTTAAGCTGGAAGGAACTGGGGAGCACAGGTGGGGCTGTGTGGATGCGTGCATGGGGCTGTGAGCTGGATGGAAGCCATGGATTTCAGACGGGAAGGACTGCGGTCCGCGCGCGGGGCTGTTGGCAGGGTAAAAGCTGCGGGTTTACGTCGGGATGAACGGGGATGCGTGAATAGGGCTGCGTGCAGGATGCAAGCCGTGGATTTAAAGCCGGGAGGTTTTGGGCTGGGGAGAAATGGAGAGCACGTGTGGAGCTGTTGGCAGGGCGCAAGCCATGGATTTGAGCGTGCACGGGGCTGTTTGCAGCCAGGGCTCGCTGCTATTTTTACGCACCACTTCCAAACACGCAGGGCTCTGTGGATTTCCCCACCGTGGAGTTCGAGTACGGGGACACCGACAGCCGTGGCGCAGAGCTGGCAGGTGGGGCTGTGGGGTGGCAGCATCCTGGTAATGAGAGAGAGGAGGGTTTAATTAACGGGGGGGTTAATGACATAGGAGCATAGGGAATGTATAGGAAACAGTGTAAAACCCCAAATCCTGGAGCTGTTTGCGAAATTACTGGGCAAAATGACTCTCCAAAAAATTCCTATGTCACTGCAGATGCAGTGGGGCAGTGGGGGAGGGGGAGAGGGGGGAAGTTCCCCTAGGAGTGGCTGTAGGGTTCCTGCATGGCTCTGGGTCCCAGTTTTTATGTCACACTGGAATATCCATGCTGTTCCCATTGCATTCCCATCCCAGTTTTAGAACTCCCTTGGGCATCCTAAACCCATCCTGTTTGATCCCATTTCGCAGAGCTCAGGGACATTGAGATATCAGCACTGTCCCCATTTGCCCCATGAGCAACCACCAGGAGAGCTGCTCTGAGGCTCTGGCTCCCATTTGGGTTATATCAGATTTTAATGCCACGCTGGGATATCTGCAGTGTTCCCATTGCCCCATGGCAACGTGAAATGGGACTGAATGGATGGATGTGGAAGCGTTGAATGGAAGCCCAGTGCCCAGTGGAGCTTCCAAAGAGAGCTCCAGAACAAGGCTGGGGTTCTGCTCCATATCTTGGGCACATAGGAGGAATTTGGTGGTGATAAGAGAGGTGAAAACCCTTCCGGTAACGGCTGACCCTGTTCCAGCAGAGCTGTACAGCTACACCGAGGAGCCCGAGCTCAGCACCAACCGGCGATGCTTCGAGGAGGAGTTTTGCCCCCAAGGTATGGGCTCTGTGTTCAGTGCCCCATGGCACAGGGCTGCCCCACGGCCCACACATCGCTCTGTGCCCTCTGCAGCGCGGGGCCGGCAGTGGCCGGAGCTGGACACAGCGCAGCAGAGGGCCCAAATCCTGCGGCTGCTGGAGGGGCTGGAGGTGGTCAGCAGGGAGCGGCGGCTGCGGGCGGCACGGGCCATCCTCTACCTGGCACAGGGTGAGCACCAGGCCCAGCTCTGTCCCAGAAGGATCCTGAGGGGTCACAGGGCAGCATTCGCTGACCACATTCCTCCCTGGGCCTCCCCAGGAGTGTTTGGAGACTGTGAGAGCGAAGGCGATGTCCTGCACTGGTCACGGCACAACAGCTTCCTGCTGTACCAGCTGGGCACCTTCAGCGCCTTCCTGGAGCTGCTCAGCATGGAGATCGAGTGAGAGGGCGCCGCAGCTCCCACCTTCCTCACCCTCCTTTTCATCCTATTCTCCTCCGCAGCCTCCTCTTCATCTCAGTCTTTTTTCCATCCTCATCTTCCTCTCTTCCTCATCCTTCATCTTATTCTTTCTCCCCATCCTTCACCTTCTTCATCTCATTCTCATCTTCCTCACCCTTATCCTTCCTCACCCTTCATCTTATTCCTCTTCATCATCCTTACCCTCTTCATAATATTCTCATTCTCCTCACCCTCTTCTGTCTTATTCTCCTCATCTTCTTTGCCCTTGTCTTCATTCTCCTCACGCTCTTCATCTTATTCTCGTCCTCCTCTTCTTCATCTCCTTCCTTCTTTGATCCTCCTCCACTCTCCTCTTCTTCACCTTATTGTCCTCATTCTCCTCCTCCCTCTCATCTTATTCTCCTCACCTTCTTCGTCTTCCTCTCCTCCCTGTCCTCCTCACTCTCCTCATCTCATCCCTTCTCCTCGTTCTCCTCCCCGACCACCACGGCTGTATTTTGGGAGTGGGCTGGGGATGAGGAGCCGCCCCGCTGAGCTCTTCCCCTTCCCCACAGCAACAGCCAGGCATGCAGCAGTGCGCTGCGGAAGCCAGCCATCTCACTGGCCGACAGCACCGAGCTCAGGTACCCGTGGTGGCACTGGGATCCGCTGGGGACAATGGCTGGGGACCACGTGTCACGTCCCCACCGCGCTGTCCCATAAGGGTGCTGCTCAGCGTCATGTACCTGCTGGTGGAGAACATCCGTGTGGAACTGGAAACGGATCCCCCAGAGTGGAAATCCTGCCGGGAGACCTTCAGGACAGAGCTGAGTGAGCCACGGGGGTCACGGCATCCTTCGGTGGGGACAGCCCTGCGATGGGGACGGCCCCAAGCTCACTCCTGCTCCCTCCCTGCCAGGTTTCCCCATGCGCTCCGATGAGCCCTTCGCTCTCTTGCTCTTCACCATGGTGACCAAGTTCTGCAGCGGCCATGCTCCACATTTTCCTATGAAGAAGGTCTTGCTCCTGCTCTGGAAGGTGCTCCTGGTGGGTGCCCAATTTCCTTTTCCAGGCACTGGGAATGCAGGGGATGGTGGTGGATGCAACCCAGTGCTTAATCCGAGCACAGTGGGGCAACGTCATCGAGCTGTAGATGTCCTTGTCATCGCAGTTGGAGTGGGTGACCTCTCAAGGTCCTTTCCGACTCCAACCATTCCGTGATTTAGGATGGCACAAGGTGAACGATTTCTTTTGGGATTTCTGGGATGCAGGGTGCAGAAGAAGGCTGGAGAAATGCTGTGCTTTCTTCCTTCTCAACTCCCCACTTTGATAACCTCCACCTAGAAGCTCCGAATTGCTGCGCAGCCCTGGGGCTCATCCCCTCCCCACTCTGCCACCTCTCTCCTTGGTCCCTAGTTCACGCTGGGAGGATTTGAAGCCCTGCAGATGATGAAGGTGAGGAGGAGGGAGGAGCTTGGGCTGCCACCCCTGCCCGAGGACAGCATCCAGGTGATGCGCAGCATGCGTGCCGCCTCACCGCCCACCTGCTCCATTGAGCTGGCTGAGCAGCAGCAGAAGCGTGGGCACCGCAGTCGGCGGGTAAGGGCTCCTCCTTGGGCATGGCCAACCCTTCTCCAACGGGTTTGATCCCATTTTCCTCCCCCTTTTCTAAGCATTTTTCATCTCATAAAAGCTGAAAAATAAAAAGCTGCTGCAGATCAGCCCTGTGAAGCACTCAAGATGGAGGAAGCGAGCAGACAGCCCTGACCCTATGGCAAAGGGCTGATAAGCGCTGAGACCAAAGTGCTTGCAGCAAACTTGTCTTTTTTTAGCTCAGTTCCTGGTGTTGTGGTGGTGTGGTCAGAGGATGAAAATGCTTCTTTTGCTGGGGGGGGATGTTGGGTGGTAGCCCCAATAATTAAAACAGAAAAGGAGGTGACAGAGAGTTTGTTGTACAGAGAGGGATTGTTTCTTGTCCAGCGCTCTGGTGGCAGCCAGAAGGGAAATTCTCACCCAGGGCACATCTGGGAGTTCAGCCCTTTAGGATGGAGATGTCAGGAGCTGTTGGCTGGGAGGAAACTGGAATCCATGGTGTGACATTGATTTCTCCATCCGCTTCTGCTGCAGCCCCTGATGAAGCAAGACAGCCTGGATATCTACAACGAGAGAGACCCCTTCAAGAATGATGAAACAGGAGTTGATGAAGAGGAGGGTGATGAAGTGGATGGTGGGATCGAGGGGGAGCTGGACCTGATGGAGCGGGATGCTCTCCTCCCTACCATACCAGCCCAGCGCCCTCCTATTGAACGGGTGTCGTTCCCCAAAGGGCTGCCCTGGGCCCCCAAAGTCAGGTAGATTGTGGGGTGTCATTGCCATCCTCCCTAGCCCTAGCCAAGTGTGGCCAGGGCTGGCCAATGCATGGAAATGCCATGTGGGGAATCCCAGGTGCAATGGGAAGGGATAGGGAGCGTGGGCTGGGAGCTTTCCCAGCCAGCTGCAATGGGTCTAGGTAGGGCAGTGCCCTGGGTTAATTGCGGTTAATGAGCATGGCCCTTATGCACCGAGTGGGACTCGCGTGTGGCCAAATGAAATCTTCTTGAGGGGCCTTGTGTAGAGGGCGAGAAACAGGAGAAACACGGCGCAGCATGAAGGATTGGTGCTATCCCTTCCAAGGCCAGTTCTGCTACGTATGATATGGGGGTGGAAAAGAGGGTGAAATCCTCAGTCCCATCCCTCAAATCCACGTGAGCTTTTTGCTGCTGATCTCATCCTGTGAAACACAGGAGCACACACGATGCCATTCCGCTCCATGTCAACATGCTCAGCTCTGGTTTTGGTTCACATTGTTCCCAACCAATGTGAGCAATGGTGGCTGTAGTCAGCAGCTATGAATACCTCTAGAAATTGATCCTAGAAAGCTAAAAGTTTCTTGTCCTGCACCATGCTCTTTCTTAGCAGTTCAGATATATGTGCGTTTTCCTCCTTGTTTTCATTTCTCTGCTGCTCCATCAGGCAGAAGGACATTGAGCATTTCCTGGAGGCAAGCAGGAACAAATTCATCGGCTTCACTCTGGGACAGTGAGTGTCACGTGTGAGGGGCCACCAGAGCCTGTCCCCCAGCTCCCCTCGGTGCCATTTATCTGCCAGCAGGCGTCCACAGAGACTGGGCTGTGTGTGGAATGTGTGATGTTCGTATGTGATAGAAGTGCCCCACATCTCCTCTCCAGTCTTGCAGTCATAGAATTATTAAGGTTGGAAAAGGCCACTAAGATCATCAGGTCCAACCATCAACCCATCATCACCATGTCCCCAGGTGCCACATTGCATGGTTCCTTTTGGAGAAGAAATTGTTCCTAGTAACCTGAAGGACCCCTGTTGCAATTTAAGGGCATACCTCCCATATTATCTCATCCTAGCCTTGTATTTACCTTCTGCCTTCCCCTCCAGGGACACTGAGACCCTGATAGGGCTGCCACGGCCCATTCATGAGAGCGTGAAGACACTGAAGCAGGTGAGACAATGGCTCTAAGATGGGATCAGACCAATGGGGATCTCAGAGAAATGAGGGAATCTTTGGCCAAGATCACCATGGCCATAGAGAGACTGCAGGGCATCGAGTTTCATATGCAGCAGCTTTGATGATGCATCATTCACAAAAGGTTTGGAGTTGCTTATGTGCGTGCTGTCAGCCCACAGTAAAGGTCTGATGGAGATTCAGTCCTCAGCAAGCTCAGCAAATGCTGTCGTTGCTTGGTGTTGCATCCTGTAGTTGTATCATTGCTCTGCCTCTGTGTATTTTGCCAGCACAAGTACGTTTCCATCTCAGATGTCCAGATCAAGAATGAAGAGGAGCTGGAGAAGTGCCCCATGTCTCTGGTAAGATGTGCTCCCCATCACTACGTGGGCACAGGGAAGAGATGCCACAGAAACCTGTACCTTCTGGTCACACCTCCAATGCTCTCAAACACCACATCGTGACCCAATCGTTAATTCCAATCCCCTAGTTGATAATTGAGGAGATAATAGGGAGATAATTGACATATCTCAAGTGTGCAGACCAGAAATACTTTTTTTCCCCCTTGTTTTTAATGTTTCCCTGTGCTAGGGTGAAGAGGAAGTCCAAGAAACCCCTTGTGAGGTCTTGTATCGAGCCATGCTATACAATCTCCCCCAGTATATGGTAAGCCTGTGTTTCTTAGAAATAAAATAGAGTCTGTGGGTGTTTGGGATCTGAACGCTGGGATTTTGGTGGGAATCCAGAGCAGAGCTGGGTAGAAAGTCATCTCCGAGAGGAGGGTTCCATAGGATCAAGGGGGGCAGATAACCAGGAGCATGGTCCAGTCTTTGGAGATAGGACAGCGGGCATCCCTTCCGGCTTTCCTATGGCTTCAAGAGATTCCCACACAGTACAATTTAAAAAATTCAAAATTCAGCTGTGTTAAGGTGCTTTTTGGGCACCTACAGTCTATCTGTAGGGAGAGACAAACATTTAAACACATTAAGCTGCAGCACTTTTATCCGTACCACTAGAGCTCAGTGCATCAACTCAATACAAAAGGTGAGCTGCCCTGCTGCCTGCAGTTGGGTACAGAAGGAGAGCTGAGCGTTGGCATAGCTGGCCCATCACCATGAGGGGACCTTGGGCTGGTGGAACCTTCTAGAGCTGGCTTGAAGTTGTCCAGTCTCAAGGAAAAGGAAGGGATTCCATTCCTCCTTTGCCTCCACACTTGCCTCCTCTGCAGATCGCTCTGCTGAAGATCCTCCTTGCTGCAGCACCCACCTCCAAGGCCAAGACTGACTCCATCAACATCCTAGCAGATGTCTTGCCTGAGGAGATGCCGTAAGTCCTCAAGGAAATACCTCCAGCTGTTTCAGCCTTGGACCAAGTAGGAAAGTTGGGGGTTGCAAAGAGGTTCAGGGGGCCCCAGAGGTGGGCACGGAGCTCCAGATGTGGGGATGGCCGCATGGTCCAAGGGATGTGGGTCAGTGATGGTCCCATCAGGTTGATGGTTAGCCTTCATCTTCCTCCACTGCGCCAGCATCACCGTCCTGCAGAGCATGAAGCTGGGGATTGATGTGAACAGGCACAAGGAGATTATCGTGAAGAGCATCTCGGCGCTGCTGCTGTTGCTCCTCAAGCACTTCAAGCTGAACCACATTTACCAGGTGAGCACCGAGGAGGCACGGTTGGTGCTCATGGGGTTGGTGCATCCTTACAGGAGCTCTCCAGGAAACGTTTCCAAGAGGAGCTGTGGACTGTAGGGATGAACCCTAGCCCTGGGACATGATTTTCAGAGTGTTACTCATGCAGAAATAACCTGCCTGCAATACATCTTTGGCTGTGTGTTGACAGGGTGGTTTCCACTCATGTGGAAAGAGCTCTCGGATTTGTGGAAGAACACATGCTGTGGTTAATCAGGTTAGAATTCTGGAGATCTCGGGAGAAAGAGCCTCTCCTGGCAGCGGGGTGGGGAGGAGTTAGGGAGATCCCTCCTGCTCTGCCCAACCTCCATGACGAGCAGTGGGGCTGGGCAGGACTCATGAGCTCCTCAGCAGGGTTGAACTCTCAGGGCTCTGGTTTCAGTAGAACCAGCTCAGGGTCCTAGATGCAGTTTGATTTGTGTTAAAATTTTTCTTTTTTTTTTTTTCCTTTTTTCTTTCTTTCCTTTTTTTCTTTTTTTAATTTTCTTTTTTAAAGAGGTTTCTCTGTGATACAAACCCATGCATGCTGTGACATGGGAGGATTAACAGAAATCCATGTATTGGATTGGATTGGATAGAATAAAAAAAAAATACATTTTTTTCCAATCTTACCTTTGTTCCACGTTCCCCTGTATCCCAGTTTGCATTCAGTCCCTTTTTTCACACCAAAGCAGCTCCTGGCATTTCTTCTCCTGCGTGGCAGCACTCCTGCAGACCACTGTTAGGTCTGGAGAAGGTGTGTTGTTGGGTTTCGTTAATTTTTTTCCCATTAGTTCTGATTTTGGGTTAGATGTCCAAGCTTCTCAGGCTGCTGGCTGCTCTTTGTGATGCTGATCTGTGCAAACTGGTCTAGGGAGTCTGCTTTAGCAGAGGGGTTGAAATAGATGATCCTCTGAGGGCCCTTCCAGCCCCTACATTCTGTAGAAGCCAGAAGGGAAGTTACCCCATATCTTTTGTAGTAGTTAATCTCCTCCTTTTCCTTCCATATAGAATATTTTCCAACAGCTTTTACCTTGAAAGGCGACCTGCAGTCGCTGAGTGCACCTCTTCCAAAGTCTTGCCATGAAATTCTGCATGGCAATGCACTTTCCCAGCTGCTGGGAGTCATTGTATGCGATGCAAGCCTTATACACAGCAGACTTGTGCACAAGATGGTCTGCCAGGTTCAGAGCAAACCATCCCAACTGGAAATGGCAATTCCCAGCACGTGCTTCCAGTTGTTCCCGTTGATGCTGACCCGTTTCGCTTCTCTCCCCCAGTTTGAGTACGTGTCCCAACATTTGGTGTTTGCCAACTGCATCCCGCTGATCCTGAAGTTCTTCAACCAAAACATCATGTCCTATATCACAGCCAAGAACAGGTACAGCTCGTACACTGTGTGGCACTGAACCTTCTCCATGCCAGATGCTTTCCCCAAAAAAACCCCATTTATATATATGAATAAAATGTACGTGTAGAGTACATTTTATTATTACACACATATGTTATATATTAGATATGTGTACATTTGAGGGTTTTTTGGTTAGCTACTCTTACAAAGGCAGTAGACCCAGAAGGCTTGGAAATCTTCTTGGGCAAGACTCGATGCCCTTGCCACGCATTATCTTGCTGATAATATTCTTGCTGTCAGATATTTCCATTTTAATCTAAAATTTGCTTTTTGTATGAGTGATTTTTTGTTTTTTTTTTTGTTTGTTTTTTAATATGCACACAAATAACTGATCTGCCATGTCCTGATGGATCCACTTCCTCCGCGTCCCCACTAATGCATGCCTGGGAGCAGGGAGGGCTCCGCTCGTTAGGCCCACGTGCCGACTGTCCTTAATGAGTCTGTTCTTTCTCATCTTCCACAGCATCTCTGTCCTGGATTACCCACACTGTACAGTCCACGAGTTGCCTGAGCTCACTGCAGAAAGCCTGGTAAGCAAAGCAGAGCACTTGTGACAGTATTGCTCTATGCAGGCGGGCGAGGAAGGATTTTTCTTTTATTCCTTGTGTTCTTTGCATCCAGCCAGCCCCCAAAATAGACCTTTTCCTGGATGAAGACTTGAAAATTTCTCTCCTTGCTGCTGCTAAAATCTCGAGCCTCTGTTGTTTTCCTTGGCTGTGAACACGTTGCAATCATAGAAATAAAGGGAAAGGCTTCCTATGGTTTTGATGAGCCAAAGTTGGCCCGATGGGGACATCTAGTGACACATCGCTGTGAGCTCTGGTGGCACACAGTGTATTTTTTCCTTTTATTCTTGTTTCCTTTTTTCCTCTCCCTTGTTTCCTTTTTTCCTTTTTTTCCCCCCCTTTTCTTCTTTTTTCCCTTTTTATTTTCTCCTTTTTTCCTTTTTTTTCCTTTTTTCCCCCTTTTTCTTTTTCCCCTTCTTTCTTCCTTTCTCCCTTTTCCTTTCTCCTTTTTTTTTTTTCTTCTCCTCCCTTCGTCCTTCTCTTTTTTACCCTTCTTTTTATTTTTACTACTATTTTTTTTCTCCTTTCCTTCCTTTCCTTCTTCACTTCCTTGTTTTATTTATTGCCTCCAGGTCCAGCAATGACGCCAGGTCTATTTCTATAAAAATCCAGTGCCCATTTATAGAAATCAAACACACCCTGGTTCTTCAGTGACGTCTGCGCATGTAGTTTCTGTTCCTTAGCCAATATTTTATGCTGTTTTTCGTTTGTCTTAACTCCGATGCACTGATTTAACATCACAGCCCTAACACATTTCCTAGCAGATGTGACAGATGATGATGCTTTCAGGAGGCTGCACACAGGAGGATGTGCTTGGTTTGCTTCTGTGGAAAACTAGGACATGCTCACCAGTGCTGTTTCCAGAGTAGGGACTGTGGGAACTGCTGCTCTTACACAGGAATGGACAAATAACTCAGCTGCAGTATCCAGAGGTGGTCGTGTTGGGAGAAGCCTCCTGCACAGCCATGGCCTCTGCTGGCAGAAAAGGGCATTTGCTCAGAGTGGCTTTCACCAGATCCCAGAATTTAAGTGCCTTCTATCAGCAGATCCCTTCTTTTTTGACCTCCAAAGTATGATACGCGTGCCGCTGCTTTCACCATTGCTTACTGGGATGATATGGTTGGTGCTTGCCTTTAAGAACAAAGACATCATGCTGACAGCATTTTCTTGGGTAAATCTTGTTTTCCAACACTTCCATCAGTGTCTAATCACACTCTCCACCTGAGGATGCCCAGAAGGTGGAACGCTCAACAGGCTGTGATTTTTCCAGTGGTCATTAAGGCTGTAGCCTGCTGTAAGTGGCCTATAAAATAAGGAGCAATTGTTTCTGCTCTTACCCAAATAGGTTATTTGTGGGACACTTGAGCCAGTGCTCAGCGCTGTGCAAGCAGAAACCAAGTGGCTGTGCTGATGGAATTAGTGCTCAGATGTGCCACGGGCACCACTTCCACACACTGGTGCTGGGGGTGCTGACATGCAGCTCGTATTTAAAGTAATGCATGGGCTGCACTTAAGGTGGAGAGGATCTTTGCTGTAGAAAAATCTTGTTCTCCCAACAGAAATGTTGCTGGTTTCCATCCTTCATTATTTTGTCATTTCTTCTTGTTTATCCGTACTGTCTTCTAAGCATGTAGTAATTTACAAATTGATTTATATAACTGGCAACAAAACGTTTGCTAAGCAGTGATGACTGGGCTGTAATTTGCTTGGCAGACAATCAGTACAAATCTCCTAAAACACACGTTTCCCATGGCAAAGCAATGTGATTTCTCTTGGATAACACTCTAAACCAAAGCACAAATTAAAGCACTGAGGATTCTTTCCAGAAGGGTTTCCCTGTCTCCGTGTGCCATCGGCAGTGTGATGGTGAACCCTCAGGCCTCTGCTTTCCCCTCTTTGCTTGCAGGAAGCTGGAGACAACAACCAGTTCTGCTGGAGAAACCTATTCTCCTGCATTAACCTGCTGAGGATCCTCAACAAGCTGACCAAGTGGAAGCACTCGAGGACAATGGTAAGGAGGATCACCATAGTAAAGTTGCCAAGGAGGCAATTTGTTCCTTCATCCAAGCCACTGATGAATGAGTGAAGCCAATGTGGACAACAGGGGACCCAATGTTGACATCTAAGGACAAAGACCAGTTCTTTGTCTTCCACATGCTTTCACAAAGTGGTGCCGCCCGGAGCTGTGCAGGCAGCAGCATTTCCACTGTTTTGTTGAGCTCCCTGCACTGACTTCCAATGCCTTTTTTTGGCAGATGCTGGTAGTCTTCAAGTCGGCCCCGATACTGAAGCGAGCTCTGAAGGTGAAGCAGGCCATGATGCAGCTGTACGTTCTCAAACTTTTGAAGATCCAGACCAAATACCTGGGGCGCCAGTGGAGAAAGAGCAACATGAAGACCATGTCGGCCATCTACCAGAAGGTGCGGCACCGCATGAACGACGACTGGGCGTATGGCAACGGTGAGTTGTGCTGGGAGGAGTCCTGGTCATGGGCAAGTTTAGCCCTAGGGCCTGCTGGAACGCTATAAACTTGCTTGGGCCAGCACCTGGGTTTTCTTTTTCTGAAGCCTTAATGCACCATCAGGAGGGAACTAATCGCATGAGGAATAATCGGATCGGGATGGGATGCAGTCAGCTCGGGTCTCCAAGATGAGTTTCTACCAAACCCAGGCCTCCATTTCCATTTTCCCAAAATTGATTGCTTTCACCACTGAGGCACCAAACTGCTCTGCACCAAACTTGCATGCCTGGGATGGCCACAGGGGGCCATCCAAGCAATTGGCCCCATACTTCACACCAGAGAGACGATGTTGGTTACAGCCCAAGGTTGTGAATCCATAAGCTGAAGCAGAGGCTGGACATGCTGGTCTGTTTAAACAGCAATTCTGTGCTCTAAATCTGTATTTTTAGAAGGCTTTTCCATCCTTTGAGCACTGCTGAGACCTTGGCATGAATTTTTTAAATCTTTATGGAGCAAATGATTTGTTCATGTAGAGCTAGAGCTCCTAAAGGGCAAGTATAAAACACTGCTTTTTTGTGTTTACACAATATTATCATATTTAAAGTACTGTGGTTATTACAGTCAATTGTTAGTTTTCCAACACTGTTAAATTTGCCCAAATTTTCAATTTTTTGTTTTTTTTTCAATAGGCTACAATGAACTTTGTGATGTTTTAGCAGTGTGCTTTAAATCTTGGTCTCTCCTTTAGAAGTCTGTGGAGATTCTGAGTAGAAGCGATGAGGCCTTTCCAAACAAAGTAGCTTTGTAATTGCACAGAGTCCTCCAAGCAGACAACAGAAATAACTGCGTTTCTACAGGCAGCTTTCTAACTGCTTAATTTACAAGCGATTTTAATACGTTTCAGTTAATTACTTCAAATTAAAATGCTTGCATAATGGGAGCTCGCTACGAATAATTATCACAGAATTAAGAACAACAAACTGGTGAATAACACAAGCGTGTGATGCTGTAAAGCCTTCATCCTTCCTTTTGTTCAAACCTTCTTTTTTTTCCGCCACGCTACGGTCTTGCTCGATCTTAAACCTAGATATTGATGCGAGGCCGTGGGACTTCCAAGCTGAAGAATGCACACTGAGAGCCAGCATCGAAGCCTTCAACAGCCGCAGATACGACAAACCTCAGGATTCAGAGTTTGCACCGGTGGACAACTGCCTGCAGAGCGTGCTGGGGCAGTGGCTGGAGCTCCCTGAGGACTTCCACTACTCCTACGAGCTGTGGCTGGAGCGGGAGGTGTTTTCCCAGCCCATCCGCTGGGAAGAGCTGCTGCGCTACCAGTGAGAGCCACCACGTCAGCCGTCCCATCGAGCAGGGACTCCAGGTGCTACACAGCGAGGAAAGGAAGATCATTTTCAGTAAAGCTGGAAGAAAATCACCTTCTTAGGGAGTCCAGGCCTCTCTGTAACCATCCAGTCACCTCGACTCTCGTTTTCTTGGAGGTTTTCCCTTTGTTGTGACCTCTTGGAGGCCATGAGGTACCAACAGAGCTGCATGGAGGCCGAGGACCAGGTTCTGGCATCTCATTCAGGAGTGGCCTCACCTGGTTTTCACTGCAGATTTACAACTGTGTATGAGAGATCTGAGCCTGTGCTGTCCCTTAGCTCGTTAAGTCTGTTGTAAGGGTATCTGAGCCTTGATAAGTCTTCATCTCACCCAGATGCCTCAAGCTGAGCTGATGTGTTTTCATTTGTTCATTTATGATGATGTGCTTCAAGCACCACACTGCTATGATGAAGTAAAAAACACAAAATAGGTGGCACCATCTGTGACAGTCCCAAGTAGAGTTGGATGACAAAGGGGATGACATTACCACTTGTCCCCAGGGCAGCATCACTGCTGGGACTGTTCAGCAGATTTACACGGTTTTTGCATTGGTCACTAGGGATAGTAATGCATTTACCTTTACCATTGCTCCACTTCCTTCACCTCTGCTCATCGCTAGGAGAATAAAATGAACAAAGAGCTTGCATGGCAAAGAGCTGCAGAGGAGGCTCACTGCCATGTTTCTCTCTACCTGCTGTAAGTCCAGAATTATTGGCCCAGAAGTTACTGACTCACGCTATAGGATGTCTACACATGACACAAAAAGCCTTTTTTTTCATCAAGCAAGATGCTCCATTACAAAGTCCATACGGGGAAATAAAATGCAGCAGGCTGATTGTTTCTGAAAGATAATTACTGCAACGTTAGGTTTCCAGAGAGCTTTCTTCATTGCTCTTTACCCTTTGCAGCCCTACAGGAGACAGTCTTCTGGAAAATAACCTGATTTTTGCACGGGTTTTTGGTTCTCTGGGAGGATGTTTGTGCCGAGTCTTAAAGTGGGGAAGAAGAGTGCTTTAGGTACCACTTTGCTGCCATCATATGACAGAAACAGCAGATGGTGCAGTCCAGAACGTTCAGACTCACACAACGAGCTGTGAGTATGGTGACAGGGTATGAAAGATCATAAGAGATGAAAGATTGTATCTTTTTCTACAGAATGTTGTCAGCCATGCACAGGGAATCCTGGTCTAATTTTTCCTCCCTTATGAAATCAGTTTGTCCAAGAAAAATGTGTCAATATAGTGCAAGCAAAAGTGGGTTTCTCCCCCGCTGTGCTGCTACCGATGCAGTGAGCATGCAGGTGAACCACAGGTATTTGTCATGGCAGGATTTGTGCTTATTGCTGTGGAATTGAATTGAGAATGTTTCCTTGATGTGGTTTGCAAAAGGCACTTTTCAAAGAGCTGCCATTAGTAAACCCGCTCACCCTTTTTAAGAATGCTTCTGTTCACAATAAACCAGAGTGACTTTTCAAGTCCATTCATTCACGTGAACTTTTTTCTTTGTGCACCTTAATTTACATCCTAATTTTGGTTGGTTTTATTTCCTTTTAGAACTCTCCCTTCAAACTAACCCAAGAAATCAGGTCTGTTGCATAAGGGGTAGAAATGCAGCTATTATGTGCAATCATAGAACCATAGAATCACCAAGGTTGGAAAAGACCTAAAAGATCACCCAGTCCAACCGTTCACCTATTCCCAATAGCTCCCACTAAACCACGTCCCTCAACACAATACCACTGGTGTCAGCCCCATGCTGCAAATACAGAGCCCAGGACTACCAGGACAGCTCAGGATTTTCTCTGAGATGATTTCTCTGATTTTCCTACCAGATGTACAGCTTTCCTCATTTCCCTGCAGGTCAGCATCTTGTAGCTGGGATTACTGAACTCACAAACTTAGAAAAGCCTTTTGTATTTGCCTCAAAACTTTTTTTTTTTGGTCTCTTCCCTGCAGTGTTAGTGTAGGTCCTGGTTATTCTGTTTGACGTAAGGTTCATTCTTCTACCTTTTGTATTTAAACTGTGCTTCATGTGAGGGTTCCACAGCTTACCATGTTTTCTATCTTTACTGAGAACGGAAATACAAATTCTTGACTGAATCTCTGTGTGGTAGAAAGGTGGAAATAACTGTAATGTTTCAATACTATTTCCACCACCAAAAAAAAATGAAGCTCTGTAGACATCCCCTTATGTGAAAACTGAGCCCATGTGTAAAAAAAAAAGTAAACAGGAGAAGGCAGAGCTTTTAACTTCTTTTACCCCATCATGGCTTTATCACGCTTTTATTGAGGCAGGCCATGCTTTGGAAGGTGATGAAAACCACTGTTCTCACTGCACTCTGCAAAGCAGCTGTGGGGCTGACACACCAGTTTAACAGGAATAGGGGGAACCTCTTATTCTAGTTACAACCAGATGTGGGTCAGTCAAACAATGCAATAAGCTCAAGACTTTCCCTCAAGGTGTTTGAGCACTGAGGCCCCTGTGGAAAACTCTCCTACCAGCACTTCTGAGCCCAAGGTGCTGCTTCTCCAGCAGTGCTAGGAAATATTTCATCCTGAGCAATTGGAAATTCCTCCCCCTTCACAGTGAAGGTTTCCATCTCCCTAAAAGAGAGGTAGGAGGCAGCAGTTATGGGAGAATCATTTTCACAGAATCACAGAATGGCCAGGGTTGGAAGGGACCTCAAGGATCATGAATTTCCAACCCCCTGCTGCATGCAGGGCCACCAACCTCCACGTTGAATGCTAAACCAAGCTGCCCAGGGCCCCATCCAACCTGGCCTTGAACCCCTCCAAGGACGTGGCATCCACAACCTCTCAGGGCAGCCTGTTCCAGTACCTCACCACTCTCTGGGTAAAGAGTGTCCCCCTGATGTCTGACCTCAATCTCCCCTCCCTCCTTTTGATGCAGAACAAATGAGTTTCAGAGCAAAGTTTCTCATAGCTTCTGTGCAGCTGAGGGAACCATATGTGTTACCTTACCCCGAACACAGCTGTTGGTTCCAGGAACGGCTGCGTGCTCAGTTTCTGTTGCAAACATCATGCAGAGCTTTTTCTTCAACCTACAGGTGGCTGCAGAAAGTTTTGCTGTTTGCAAGCTGTCTTCTTTACTGCCTGAAGATTCTTCTCCTTCTGTTTTTAGCCTCATTTCCTAGGGACAGAATGGGCAAAGACCTTACAAGCAGCTTATGAACTGGTTAGCCAACGTCATGCAAAGTCGAGCAAAGGATGAAAGGCCTCAAAGACATTCCCTAAGTTCCCTTGAAGAGTTGTGAAAGTTGACAGCTGGGTGGGGAGGGGGAGACCCCATTAAGGTCCCAGCCAAGGCCCCCAGTTGCCCTAAGGGAAGGATGTCATTAATTCCACAGCTTATGGAGCAGCTTATAATGACAGTGAGAAGTGCTGGCCTGCCAGCTGCCAGAGCTGGTGCACTCTATATATCAAACTGTAACTACAGCAGTGACTGTATGAGGTCAGGCTTATTATCCTCCCAGTTTGCACAAACTTCCCTTAATTATTTATCTAAAGCCTTGCATGTGCAAACAGCAGCTTGTTTTTCTTAGCCAGGTTCAAACGTGTTTATGAAAACCAACAGCTGAGTTCACGGGATTTCAGAGTGCTCAATCTAATATTGCTGACACAGTTGTCATTAGTGCTACTTCTTTCCACCCTGAGTAGTTAGAAAAATGTATCTTGCCAGTTGTTTTTGCTAAAAGGAGATAATTATGATTGCTTCTTTCATGCCACGTGGTTTGTTAATAAAAATTAAACATCATCTTTTTTTCTATTAACATAGAAAAAATATGAATTTTTGTATTATTTATCATTTTTCATTCATGATTTCTTTTATTACCTCCAACCCTCATTCAGAACTGCTCTACTTAGAAAGTCTGCAGAGCGTTTCTGAACCACACCACCACATCCTTTCCTGTTTTCTCCCATCCTTTTTGGCTCTTTCTGATTCCTTTGAGCTTTCCCTCAGCAGTGAAAGTTCTGGCAGGGCTGTTTCCACCTCAGAAAGCAAACTGCTCCAGTTACTGCGGCCTTATACAAGCAGGAACGGGAGAGCAGCGAGCAGCGCAACAAAGAATGGGAGCTGAGCCACCAAAAACACAACACCCACAACACAGCCATGCCCTGTCCATCCAATACTGAAGGCCCTGCTCCTATTCACATGGTAAGGAACTTCTTAAGCTTACGAAACACCTTCTGCATCACCCTGACAAGCTCAGTCTATGATACAGGGTAACAGTATCCCTCATTTTCCTTTGCCACTCAATGCCAGCAGTTCATCACTGAGTGTGAACAGGGAGATAAGGTGCTCATCAGCCTCTGTGAAGCCTGATACTTCCACTGATCAGAAAGCGATTCTCTTTCTCTGATGCAACAAAACCTTCTGGATCCTGCAACAGAAAGAAGCATTGAAAAAGTTAGTGTCTTCTAGAGCAAAGGAAACACTCATGAGAAGTTTAAGAATTGGAAATGTATGGTTGCAAGGTCTTATCACTTATCCCTGAAAACATGTAATGTGCTCAGATTACAAGAGAGGTGTTTCCCCTGGATTGAGAGAGAGGTACTGCACCATATTCACAGCACCGACATTTGGATGACATTGAGGTGTCAAGTGGTGACCCTGTTGTTATTTCCAGCGTTCCCTGGTCTCACTTCTCCACTCAGCTGGGCTCAGCTTTCCCTCTTCATCAAAGGGACAGTCATTAGACTTGTGTTAATGCATCAGAATTACTGCTAGGTGAATCTTTTTGGATTGAAATTTGTTAATCCGTGGCATATATATCCATACTGTGGATGTTATTAACCACTACATAGATGTCTTTTGGATTTCTTTTGGTCCAAAAACATCCCATTTCCCTTTAGTTTCAGAATGAATGAATCTATTTTTACACAAATGTACAAAGAGAAGTGAATCTTAAGAGATACATACTGGAAAAAAAAAAGATGTGACCCAGCACACCGGGGACAGAACATGATGACAGAACATAAAACCGTTGGCCTTCTGGACACCATAAACTTGTTTTATAGCTTCTGTGTTGTTTTCATGAAACTTGCAGGAAATTAATATATTTGAATCTTTGTGTCAGACTTGGTCAGAATCTGCCAACTTTTGGTTCAAAAGTTATGGCTGAATGGATAAGAGGCAACCTATGTGGCAGTGAAACCCCCTTTCCTTAGGAAAATGTGCTAAAATCAGCAAACCTCCAAACTCCTACCTGATATATTGAAGATAAGCTTGAAAATATGATAAGGCACATCTTAAAGGGTGATGGGCAAGAAAGTAGATTCCAATGTTTAAGAAAAACAGAACCATGATTTAGGAAGCTTCTTTGAAGTGCTGGGGTTTGGCAGTGGTGTGATCAAGAAGTGTTATTTTCTACTTTTTTTTTTTAAATGAGATGATTCATCTCCTACTGGTATTTTCCACTCGTGCTTTGGACTCTTGTCACTTTGCAGAAGCTTGGTGCTGTGAGACATGGAACAGAAACCACCTCCCACCCTCTCCCAAAACCAAAACTAAACTAACTAAATAATAATTAAAAAAAAAAAAAAAAAGAAAAGTTTGTAAAAAAGGGATTGAAAACAGCCATTCAGATGCATTCCCCTGTTTTGATCAATGTCTTCATTAATGATAAGGGTGATAGGACAGAGTTTACCCTCAGAGTTTGCTGATGGTACGAAGCTGTGAGGAGTGGCTGTGGCACAGCAGAAGGCTGTGCTACCATTCAGCGACACCTGGACAGGCAGAGCTGGGCAGAGAGGAATGTGATGCAGTTGAACACAGGCAACGTAGGGTCCTGCACCTGGGGAGGAATAACCACACGCATCAGTACAGGCTGGGGGCTGCAAAGGAGCCCTGAGGAGAAAGACCTGGGGGTCCTGGTGGCCAGCAGGGGGACCGACAGGCAGCAGTGTGCCCTGGTGGCCAATGGGACCCTGGGGAGCGTTTAAGAGTGTGGTCAGAGAAAGACGAGAGGGGTTCTCCCCTCTGCTCTGCACTGGAGGGCTGTATCTGGAATCCTATGTGCAGGGAGGGGCTCTCAGCACCAACACAAATCACAGAATCACCGAGGTTGGAAAAGACCTACAAATCATCCAGTCCAACCGTCCACCTATCACCAATAGTTCTCACTAAACCACGTCCCTCAGCACAAAATCCAAACGCTCTTTGAGCACCCCCAGGCTTGGTGACTCCACCACCTCCCCGGGCAGCCCATCCCAATGCCTGACCACTCAGAAAAGTAGCATAAATCTCCCCCGGCGCAGCTTGAAGCCACAAAGGAGAAGATCTGCTCCCCCAGCACTACACAGCCCATGCCAAGCCCTTCCGCCCTCAAACACACAAAACCGGAGGTTTTTTTTTTTTTTTGACTCCGTTTCCCCTCAGGGCCTCCGCGGAACGGTTTTCCCGCCCTCCTCCTGAGGCGACTGTTAATGACTTCCCGCCCCCCTCTGCGCATGCGTTGGCTGAGGTGGCGGGGCCTTGTTTCCTTTCCTTACGCATGCGCGCAGTGAGGGTGGGGGCTTGGTGGCACTTCCGCTTTCAATTGCGCATGCGTAGTGTGAGGTACTGGGTTTGTTGGGACTTCCGCCTTTTGCTGCGCATGCGTCAGTTGAGGGCGCTGGGCTTGTTGGGATTTCCGCCTCCTAACGTGCAGGCGTGAAAGTGGGGGAGGCGTGGCGGGCGCCATGGCAACGCGTGGCTGAAGGGTGGGAGGTGGTTGCGAAGGGCGGCTGGCATCGGGATTGGGATCTGGGATTGGAATCTGTTCACTGCTTGGGGTTCACAGGGACGGGGATTGGGGTGGGGTTGGGGATGGGGAAGGGTATGGAGGTGAGGATGGGTAAGGGGGTGAGGAAGGGGACGAAGGTGGAGAAAGGGATGAATGTGGGGATGGGTATGGATGGAGGTGGGAATGGGGATGGATACGGACGTGGGGATGGGGAAGGGGATGAAAGTGGGCATGGGTATGGATGGAGGTGGGGAAGGGGAGGGAAGTGGGAATGGCGATGGATGGAGGTGGGGATGATGATGGATGGAGTTGGGAATGGCAATGGAGTTGGGAAGGGGATGGAGTTGGGAAGGGAATGAAGATGGGAATAGGGATGGATGGAGGTGGAGATGGATGGGGATGGATGGAGGTGGGGAGGGGGATGGATGGAGGTGGGGATGGGGAGGGAGATGGGATGAAGGTGGGGAAGGGGGTGAAGGTGGGGATGGGGATGGATGAAGGTGAGGTGGGGAAGGGCAATAAGGAGGTGATGGGGATGAGGATGGAGATGGGGATGGATGGGGATGGGGATGAAGGTGGGGAAGGGGATGAAGGTGCAGATGGGGATGGATGGAGGTGAGGATGGGATGGAGATGGAGATGAAGGTGGGGAAGGGGATTGAAGGTGGGGGTGGGGATGGATGGAGGTGGGGATGGAATGGAATAATCCCAGTGGCTTGCACAGTGTGTAACTGATGGCATGGCTGTGTGTTGCAGGGTCCTGCCTCGGGGCTTGGTGTGGAGTGCTGCTTGCTAGAAGGACTCAGCCATGGTAATGCAGGTTTGGTTTTTCTGAAGGTATTGGCTCTTTTTTGATGTTGACAGACAACAGGCTGTAAAGTTCTGCATACCTTTTAGAAAGAGCCAAATCTGGTTGCTTGTAGGTGATGGCAAATGCCACACAAACATAGATATCTTGATACTTACAGAGTTCAGTTGTCATGCTTGGTTGTATGGGATGAATGGGACATTGTTAGGAACTCTCATCTGCCCAAATGTTGCCTCTGCATGCCAAAAAAAAAAAGAGCTGCTTAGCTTTGGTTGCCTGCTAAACCCATAAGGAACACCACAGCTGTTGGCTGGCATGCCAGACATTAGCTGTGGCTCTGCTGTGTGTGCCTGTGTACACATGGACAAGGTGTGACTCCTGACAGCATTTGTGGTGCTGTGCTGGAGGAGTTGGTTGGCTTTCCATAAGTGTTTGTCTTCTGGGAAGCCCTGCTCCAGGCTGTGCTGGACTGCATGAGCTGACTGCAGGCTGCAGCTTACTGATGTCACATTCAATAAGAGACAGAAAAGACAAGAAAAGAGAGTTGCTGACAAAAACTGACTGCTGACATTCAAAGCCCAGAGGTTGGACGTATTCGCTGCAGAGAGACAGCAGGAGCAGTGAGTCAGCTCTAAGCCAAAGACATTCCCTGTTTCTCACTGCAGACTCTCTACAGTAGCTTGCCCTTAGCTGTAAGCATCTTTGTTATTCTGAAAGATCAGCTATGGGACAAATTCTGACCAGGGATGTAACGGTGCTCACACAATCTGCCAGTGGCCCCGCTGGGATTACACAAACAGGGAGTGCAGTTGGGAGGCTGTTTCATAATCTGCTGTAAGCATCCACTCTGAAGCAAACCCATCCCTGGACATGCAGTATTCAACAAATTCTAGCCAGTAAAGGCCTGTGAGAGGCTCATCACCCTCTCTGATGAATGTCTGCGTTGAAGTTTGCAGTCTGCAATGGCTGAATAGGAAACGCTACTGCCATCATCTGTAGCTCGTGCTGTTTTCTGTTTGTCTTCTCTTTCCTCCTATGGGCAGTGGTTCTGTGCACTTTATATGGACCTTGTGGCTTTTTGCTTTTCTTTTATACCTGTATGTACACCACGCTGTGCTCTTTGGGTGACTGAAGGTTGCATCCCGACTGTGCTCTCGTTCCATGGAAAAATACACTGCACGTGCTGCCTTCAGCTGGTTTGTTCCCAGCTGATTCTTACGTATGGCCTTTGCACCTATCCTTAATATTTCTAATGATTTGCACAGAATTGTTTAATTAGTGGTGTGCAAAACTAGGCAAACAACAGAAATAGATGGGCAGAGGCAGTAAGTGACCAAAATGTACACAGTGTCGGATGAAAACCCAGCATATGGTTGACTTTGGGAGTGTATCACAATGCATTAATTAAAAAAATCAATTGAAAAGACCGTGGGATTTCCGTTATGCACCGACCTATTTTAGCCAGACAGAAGCGCAGTGGAACACTAAACAACCCTGTCTGATGTCTTTAAAGATTCTTACAGAGCAAATATAGATTTTGTCTGCGGTGAGAGAATCTGAGCTAATATAGCCTGAACTGTGATGCCATGAAACTGTTCCAGGATGTCTTAGGATCCTCAGCCCAGAAGGTGGACAATACAAAGGTCTAATTAGCCGTTTCTATGGTCATTTTCTCTCTGCAGGCAGGTAAAAGCAGCAAACCCAAGCGTGGCAAAGGCAAAAGCTCCAAAAAGAAGATGAAGAAGGTGGTGAAGGACGTCGATATCCTCAGCTCAGCTGCCATGCTCAATGCCCATTACATCTGCCATAATGTCCCTGCCTGCCTAGAGTTGCGGGGCTTTCCTTGGCCTGGCTCCCCCAAAAAGAAGGGGAAGAGACGAAAGTAGCTGGCTGGAAAGCAAAGGATGTGATGAAAGCCAAGCTCCCCCTGATAAGAAGAGGCTTCTTTGAACTGTAGACTCATACCAGTATCTGCAGTGGTTAGCTCAAATATTTTGCCATAATCACTGTTGTGTCCACACAAAGACACTCTTATTATAGCTCAAGTTTACAGTGACAAATGGCAAGTGACACTGGTGCTGTCGTAATTTCAGCTGTGGCCCTCAGGCCTTAGTTCTGTGCGGAATAAAACACTGAGTCTCAGCAGTTTGAGGGGGTTGTGGTGGGGTTTGTTTTACCCATACCACTGCTGTTCTTATGCAGATGGAAAGTGCTCCCCAACGTGGGTGTGCCTGCAGTTCTTTCAATCAGTGCTGGTGGAAACTTGAGCTCAGATAGCAGATACCACGCTGAGATCATCAGCATCGAATACTTCTACAGCAGCTCTGAGAGTCACCTGGTGCTCCCTTTGTGGGTCAGAAGAGCTGCACGATGCAGTCTGCATATCTGGGTGATTCACCTCATCCTACATTTGGGCAGATAAGCAATACTTGAAGCCTCACTGAACGTACTGCCAGTTCTCTTTCGGCTGTAGTGAGATTCTGGAGATCTAGCAGAGATGCTGGCAGTGATGCTGTGTTAAGTTAGAGGCGATGATGAGCCCCCCTACCAGGTCTCTGCTTACAGTAATCGCTGTTAGTCCGAACATCCTGGCTGGAAACCACAAGATTTATGTTACAGATCAAAGTCGCTTCGCTCCATTTCCTCCGTGTCAGTTTAAGGCAGCCCCTGGTGAAGCAGTACATCAAGTGAGTCTGTGCATCTCTCCCAGATTCTTCTGACTGGAAGGATGCAGTGGGACAAGAGAGGATGTGTCCTGAACTGACACAGGCTGTGAGGGGTGGGAAGGAATACAAAATAGCCAGAACCTCAGAGAAGGAGTTAGGAAAACATAATCTGAAGTAGGCTAGAGTTACTGGAAGAGGAGATGTCCCAGGCCTCTCGAATCTTTGAGCAAAAGTGAGCATGCTCCCTACATCAAGCAGCAGTGTGATGTGCACAGGAAGAACTTCAGCTGGCTTCTCAGAGCTGAACACCTGCAGCTGAGCAGTAAGCCAGCTTGGAGCCATTCCTCCAAAGCCATTTCTGATTGATTTAACTGTATGTGGAGGTGCTGCACCTTTCTGGCTTCCAGGTAGCTTTGTGTTACAGGCAGCAGAGCTGCCAATTACAACAGGTCTGACACAAACTGATAAACACCTGTACAGCTTTATGCTATTTCTCCAGCTTAACATCTTCCCTCTATGAAGAGATCTTAGCTTGATAAAAATCATGGTTTTGTGGCATTGGTTGCAGGCCAACTACTGTCGTGTAGATTACGTGAGCTACTGCAGTGCTCTACTGAATTTGTCATGTACATGCCAAGAAAATCATGGTGGGGACCCTGTTTCCTTGCTGATTAGCCTGCAGTTGGCATGTACTGCTGTTTCAGGGATGTGGTTTGCAGTACCACTTTGCTCTGCCGCTCATAGATGAGTCTTCCTCAGCATTTATTCGAAGTCTTGCTTCCCCATCAGCCACCAGGAAGTCTCTGGTCACAACATATGTTTGCAACTATTTCCTCCTGGTAACGGTGTTCCAAAGCAAGAGAGGACCAGTTTGCTCTGTGTATTTATAATCTTATGCTGATTGTTAAAAAATGAAGCATTCCCTCTTTGTGTGATACACTTGCTGCACGGAGCATTAAGGGACAGATATTTCCAAGCACAGAGGTAGGAACTACTTGGTGTCACAGGGCTGTTCTCCCACCACTAGCATTTCTCTGCTTCTCATCCAGGGTCAGTTTGCAGGAGGAAAAGCTGAAGAGCAGCACCATCTCCTGCCATAAGAACAATTGGGTGTGGAACAAGTATTTAGGGAAATAATTTCCTTCTGGGCAAGTTTCTCTACAATCACCTCTTGCAGCATCGCTGCAGTTTCCTCTGAAGCTGTTATCCAGCCAGCAGGCAGACAGTATGCTGCTCAGAACAGATGTGTGGGCTGATCTGATACAACTGCTGCAGGGAAGCAAAGCCCTTCTTACGTATGAGATAGACTGCAGCTACAACAATTTCAAGTTTTAGTGAGCAAAACTGACTGGAGCAAGTAGTGAAACATCATTAGTTGTTTTCTCTTTAAAAACCCCCAAATCTGCTTTTGTATGACACATACCAGATGGTGACCAGTGAAGTGCAAAGGATGAAGGCTCTGCTTTCAAGAGTGTCTGAGAAACTGCCATTCAGTTCTTTGATAGCAGATGAGAAAGCCCTTCCAGCCATCCCAAACTGCAAAATTAAACACTTTTTTTTCCCTTTCTCCCTCTCCCACACTCACATCCACCTCAGTTTTGCAGGTAATTCAGGCTGCCCTGTGGTTAATGAAGACCAGCAGACACCTTGAAATAAGTCTGGATTTTAAAATGGGTTGATTCTCTACTTGAATACAGTGCTTCAAACATCCACCAACTGCTGCTGACTTCTGAGAAACAGTCCAGCTTGAACAGATGCAGCTTCATGGGAGGCTCCACTGCTGTGTAACAGACATCTCTGTTTCATCACAACATGTACCAGTTGAATACTGTGGGAGGCTCTTCTTCCTGCTAGGGTACAGACTTTATAAGCTGAGTTTATGATGAATAAAGCTGATTCTGCTCAAATCCCCAAAGAATCTTTTGAGAGGGATCTGGAAGCTCAAGACCATTTCCTTTACGTCCCTTTGCAAAGGAATTTCCCAGTGCTTTGCCCATCATCTCTTACATTTCCCAGTAGCAGGGTATCCCTTGTCTTGCTGCTATTTAACAGCCATGAACAGCGTGCTGCTGGAGTACACGGAGTGTCCCTTTTGTGTAGGAGGTTATGAACCAAAACCAAGCTGTTAAAAATACACCGGATGCTGACCTACATATTTGTGGGTGGGGTACAGGGAGAGAATCAAAAGACCTGTGAGAGTGATGTCTTTTTGTTTAACTCCTGTGTGAACGGCCATTATTCACCACACTTGGTATTAAAATATCCTTCAGCCAACACTCGTGTGTTGCATGGCATTTCCTAATGTGTTATTTTCACATTAAGAAAAGCACTGCAGAGCTTTATGATACTTAAGAAAGGCCTGAGAAGCAGCACAAACTCTTTTGTCTCATTTTTCACTTCAGGAAATGCCCTGGATGTTATTTCCCAAGTTCAGAGGAGGACAGCTGAGGACTTTTGTGGTCATAAATGTTATCTCCAGAACGAAGAAGTTACCATGGCAGATATTTAAAGAAAAAACTTTTATCCAAAATGCACATTAAATGTTGGCACTAAATAGTGCCCACAGAAGTAAATAAAATTGAGGTTTTTGTGGGTTAACTCCTGTCTCATTTGCCCATTTCCACTGACTTGGTTCCCTACAGCCATCTCACATGTTTCACGGGTATAAAAGAATGTCATCCAACTTTAATGTATTTTTTTCCTCAGCCTCTCACTTCCTGCTTATAAAAAAGGTGTGAGCATTTTCTCCCTTTAACTGTTGTACAAAAGATGGGAAGGACCAAAAAACGAGCACTCACAGCAGTGGTTGCTCTCTCAGATGTGCAGGTATTGAAGCTTTCCATTCCAGATGCTGGAGCTTGTTGCATGTAGTGTGTTACCCAGTTACTGGTGGTTTTCTGGAGCTATTCAGTGAATTTGGGAGTCCAAGCCATCTTCTTGTTGCAATTGGCACTGAAAAAGAGAAACGTTTAAGAAAAATGAGGAAAAAGCTTAGTGTAACCTGGTGTCTTCCTTGGGACGGCCATGACTGTCTGCCATGAATGGAGCAGTTTGCTCTTTGGTGAAAATGCTTGGACCAAGTGCTTTAAAAGTTCATCTGTAATCACTGTTGAATGTTAGAATATTTATAAGAGCTGAAACAAAAAGCAATAGGACAAGCAGTCCTGTGAGCTAAAAGGAAGCCCCTCTTTAATGCTTTAATGCAGGACAACCAGCGTAACTGGATTATGTGAAGAAAGCCAAAATGTTAAATACTACTTAGTGCAAGTTGAAGAAAAAAAACCCAAACATTTAACCTCAGAAAAACCTTTTTTTTCCCTCAGGGTGATTCCAATAGGTCGTACATCTCTTGGGGAGCCTTTTTTTGTGTCACTCAGTAAGGTTCCTGTTCTGCAAAGTACCAGGATAACCACTGGTGAAGAGTCCCTCCACGCATCCTGAGATGACATTTCATCTTCACATTCATGGCAAACTGCTCATTTGTTGGACTGCAATGTTTGCAAAATAAAGCTGCTCGTGGACCAAGCCACGATGCTACATAATGAAGCACATTGAATGCATGGTTACAAAAGCTTGGATTGCTCACTGCATTCCAGGAACGATCTGGCTCCCTCCCTGCTTACACAGAATGTGAGAGCTTCTGTGGGTTTCTTCCAAGGGCAGTTCAGAATGTTACGTCGGTTGGCTGGTCTTCTTGAAATTGTAATGCTTACCTATGGAGAGAATTCCTTTCCTATGTCATTTGCTTGTGAGGATTCTGGTAGTTTCCCATCCTTGCTTCACAAGAGGGCTTGATAAAGAGAAGCACAGTTGGTTTAAAGCTTCTGACGTGACTTGCAGGAACGGAAGAAAATGGAATGACTTCTGAAATTATGAAATTACTATTTCTTATTATTGATAGCATTGCCTCCTCTCGTGATCTTAATTCTGTGTAATCTCACCCTGTGCTTCTGTTCTTCAGGATAAGCAATGCTCAAGCAGACATCTTCTTTTTGGGCATATTGCAGCTTTATTAGCACGAGGCTCTGCCTTAATCCAATAACTATCAAGCTTGCTCAGCTCATCTGAATGGTGTGACCTGAAGGGGTGTCCTTGAAAGCAACAGCCCTTCTGTCACCTGTTGTGTTGGCTCCTGAGATAACTTATCAAGAAACCTTGGCACCTTTAGAAGACAGACACCTTGGGAGTACCTGTTAATTACACTGTGCCCTCGGATCATGTCCAAGGAGTAGCTCTGTTTTCTCCTAAGTGCAGATGCTTTGATTCCTCACACTCGTTACATCTCCTTTCCTCTAACATTCCTTCATTTCAGCTTTTGGTTAAGAAAGTGCAAAGTGCACTCATTTTTTTTTAATTTTATTTTTATTTTGCTTTTCATTCCTAAGTCCCATTTTTGAAACCTGCTATTCTTGTTGTTTTGGTCTGTTTTTTACCTTTGTTGAAGGTAACAATTCGCACTTCTGACGTGCACTTTTTCTCCTCCCATGTTGCTAAATGGGAGAGCCATAAAACTGAGGCTCGTGGCATCGATCTCCTATAAATCTATGCATCTGCATCTATGCTTGGACTAGTTGTGTAGATTCTTTAGCTAACTAAAGTTTAGTTTAGTTTACTAAAAGGATGTGATTATTCTGACATACAAATGGGTATCAGAAAGCTCAGAAATTCCTGTGACTCCAGTGTCCTGGATGAAGAGGGTAAAATCATGTGAGAGATTCTCTGTCTAATCTTCCATTAGAAGAAACTCACCCAGCCTGCTCCTTTTGGGCATCCCTGTTCAGAGGACAAGAATTCCTCCCCATTTCAGGACAGCAGTGTCTCAGATGCAGAGCTGAACACAGCTCGACAGCCCCTTGGAGAGGAAACACAGTCGTCTTGAGCTTATCTCTCCTGCACAGTTGTAAACTCAGCCCTGTTCACTCTCACTAATAATAGAGAAGTGTAATTGTGTGCAGACCGCTAGCCCAGCCAAGGGGAAATCGCCCTGTATTTAAAAATAAGCTTAGGGCAGAATGTGAGGATGGGAGAGAAAAGAATTCCTGCCAACAGAGTTCCTACAGCATTTCTTCTTTCTTTAGTGTCTCTGTCTCTCCAGTAAATATTTTGGCTGTAAGATCTACTGCAGTTTGGTGCTGAACAGCAAGGAAAAGGCACTGAAAGGCCTAAGTGTGTTCTTCCATGCCATTCTCCAGGTAGTTGTTACTATTACTGCTGTTTTGTGGAGATCAGAGAATCACACTCATCTGGGTACTGGCAGAACAAAAAATTAATCACTAATTGTGAGAAGAAGTGAAGTGAAAAGGCTGGTTGACGCAGGGCAAGACCAAAAGCCAGACTGGTTACTGGATGCTGCAAGAGAGGAACCATGGTTGTAAAGCTGTTGTCCCCAAGAGCAGCCGTGTATCAGTCGTACTGCTGCACATTCAGACCCCATTTTGTTGTGGAATCATCACCAGTGGTTTCAGCCCCAGTCCAGGCTGCTCCTAGATCTTCACACCACGCTGGAGGACTGAGGGTAAAAATTCAGGCTCTGGGTGATGCTGCAAGAATCCTCCACCCAACAGCAGCAGCTCTGCAGAATTACTGCATTTTGGTGACAGCACAAATCGTAACAGATTTTAATTGCAGAAATTCTCCTCAAATCCTGACTCAGCTTTGGTCTAATCTGGTTCCAGAGGAGCTGCAGCAACCAGAACCCAATCAAGACTACTTCTAACAAACTCACTGTGCTATCAACATTCTCCCTAGAGTAATGAAAACCAAGTCTGGCTCTTTATGTGCCCTGCAAATCAATTGTATTGCACATTATTGGACAATAACTGTTGCAAAGATTTGTGTTAAAGGAAAGGATGCTTTTTTTTTTTTTAAATCTGGGAATAGATGTGTCTGCAGTATTCCCCTTCTGATTGGACTGTGAATGTTTAAGAACTGCTCAGTTTCTTCTGCTCAATCATCACCTCCCTCATCCCCTTATGGGAACATAATCTTTCTTTGCGGTCCCTAAAAGTCCACAGAACTTTTTCTCGCTTGCAAACCTTCTGATTGTGACACAGCTGCACTCCCACAGCCACACTCTGCATTACTGGAGGCTGCTGTTTGGTTTATATTTGTGCAATGGCTACTCTGACACATCATCCCTTCCACATTCTCTTTCCAGGCCAAAGATGTGGACATCTGAACTTTTCTGGACCCGCTCTGTCACCAGAACTCACCTTTTCCACCATGCACTGTTTGCCTTCGCCCAGCTGATCTCCTCCCTGTCCTTCTCGTGGATTTGTCATGTCCTAACGAACCCTGGCACTCCCACAGCTGTGCAACCTATGTTCCCTACCCTTCTGTTGGCAAAACATCCATCTGAACTCACAGTTAGCCTTTTGGCACCTCTTTTCCTATAGGAGTGTGAGCCTATGACACAAGGGCGGCAGCAAGAGCCTGGGGAAATGCACTGTCGTTCAATTCTGTATAGTTAGATTGTTTACTCTGGGAAATTCTGCCTCTTGAGGACTAGCCTGGTGCATTCCAAATGAATGTCCATGCCCCTCCCCATTGAGAGGCTTGAGTCCAATCTGCAGCCTTCAGATAAGAACTCTTTGAGAAGGGGGAGGAAAAAAAAAAGGGCATGTGTTAGGCCCAGCCCAAGCCATGGCCTTGTAAACATGTGCTTTCAACAGCTCGTGGCTTCATCTGCCTATTCCAAACCAATTAGTGACAGTGACACGTGGCTGAAAAATGCAGTTGGATGGGACCTTGTGTCAGCCATCCCTCTCCCTGAGGCACGTACAACTCTACCTGCAGCATTCCTGAGCAGTATTTGCCTAACCTGTCTTTAAAACCTCCACTGCGGGAGATTCCAGAGCCTCCTGAAGCTGTTGCAGTGTTATCACATCCTGCCGCTATGAAAAGATCTTGGTGGCTCACGTGAGTCTGCCTTCCCTGCGATGTACCAGCAAGCGACCTTCATCCTGTGGAGGTTTGGGTTATACCACGGCGCTCCGGTGGCACAGACCCAACTCTTTGTGCTCGTGGCCTTGTTCCAAAGCTGCTGATTAGCACAAGGGAATTCCACAGCTATTAGTCCACATCAGCTGCTTCCACACGTCTGAATGTGCTGGCAGTGCTTCCAGGAGCAGCAAACCCCACCAGGGGTGTGGGAATCAAATGTTGTTTCTGCTTTAGAATTGGATAATATTTTTTTGTTATTTCATGATCTCCGCTATCATAGTTCTTTTTGGGAGTCCTTCTACTTCACCTGGGGAAGATCTCTGATAGTTTACATCACTTATTGTATAGACGAACCTTCCCAGGCACGCACACTCTGTATCTAGGTGCATAGATGTATATTTTGTCATACACACTGCAAGAATATCCTGCAGGAGAGCAAACCAGAGAATAAGTGATGGCCTGCCCAAGGAAGTGCCTGAAGAGACATCGGAAGGCCTGGCATCATCCCCACCAGTGCTCTTTGTTTAATGATGACTTTAAAGAAAATCACCATATCAATACAAGGAGAGCACTGACACATCTTGGAAACAACAGGATGGCTGCTGACTGACACCAGATAACAAATTAACAAGTAAATAGCAAACGTAAACCTTCTGATAAGATTGTGAACCTGGACTACCCAGCCAGTGGGGAAACAGGGGAGGGGGGGAAGCAAGGGGGAGAAAACAAGGTCTAAAGGCTGTCACGATGTGCCTGTAGGTGCGCTCCTTCTTGCGGGCTCCTCCTGAGCTGACCTGACAGGCATGCCAATCGACTCGGCTGGCTCTGCAGTTCTTCTTACCACACTTCCCATATTCTTCCATCTTCAGATGGATGCCGTGTGGTCACAAGTGCCTGCCCCAGGAAGCCATTTACAGCTTTATTCCATTTGTTAACAGAAAAAAAAATGGATGGCTGTTTCATTCCATCAATGGGATGGAAGTTATTCCTACATGTATCAGTTCATAAAATGCACAGAGGGCTGACAGATGGTCAGCATGTTAAGATGCCTCCCATTTCACAGAGACTAGCACTGGATATTAGGAAAGATGTCTTCTCACAGAGTGGCCAGGCACTGGAATGGGTACCTAGTGGGGTCACTGTCCCTGGAGGTGTTCAATAATGTGGAGATGTAGCACTGAGGGATGTGGTTCAGCAGGCATAGTGGGGATGAGCTGGGGTTGAACTTGGTGATGTCACAGGTCTTTTCCAACCTGAATGTTTCTATGATTCTAAGGGAAGTTGTAAACCACTAGGAGTGGATATTAGGATAACAATGTTTGTATAACTCTGATATATCCATGGAAGAGGTTCCTACCAGGCACAGATGGTAGCTTGGTGTCCTGAAATTTAAAAAATAAGAAATAAATACAATATATATATATATATACACACACACATTTTATGCCAACAAAAATAAAACTCTGATTACTATAATTAAAAGCAACTGAATACTTCACCTGGCAGATCTCCAGCAGAGTGCCTAACACACACCTTAAGGAATATTCCTGAAAATATGTTTGTTTCCCAGCTGCAAACAAGCTCCTGTTAACCTCCCTCTTCACACCCATTCTTTAGCCATGAGGAAAACATCTCAAACCTGACAGCTTCAGTCTGAAATCCCTTCTTAAAATCCCTCCTCTTAATAAGAATTAGACCTATTTTTAATTTCCTCCCCCTCCTTTTTCCTCTGTATTTCAAATCCTCCTCCCTTACACTTCCCATTGGAAGCACCCATCCCCACCATGCTTTAGATGTGAGGAAAACACCTCATGCTTGACGTCTTCATTGCATTTAAGTGATCCTTTCTTTAAATTCTTCCTGTAAAATGGATTTATACCTATTTTTATTATTTCCTCACCTCCTTTTTCCTCTGTACTTCAAATCCTCCTCCCTTACACTGCCAATTGGAAGCACCCATCCACAGCATCCTTTAGATGTGAGGAAAACACTTCATACTTGACGTCTTCATTGCATTTAAGTGATCCTTTCTTAAAACCCGTCCTATAAAACAGATTTATCCCTATTTTTGTTATTTCCTTTGCCTCCTCCCTCTGTTTTTAAGACTCTCCTCCCTCCTCACACCCATCCTCCAGCTGTGAGGAAAACATCCCATCCTGACAGCCTCATTCCGAACCCCCTCCTTAAAATCCTTCCTACTGATCAGAATTAGCCCTACTTTTATTCTTTCCCTCACCACCTTGAATCACTTCAAATCACTTAGATCCTTCACTCACATCCTTCAGCTCATCACTGGAAGCCCTCAGATGTCCCCTGTCACAAAACCACGCCCTCCCCAAGATGGCACCTCCCGCTCCTCACCCCTCAGCCCTCCCCAACATGGCGCCGCCGCCACCGCCCCCTTCCCAAGATGGCACCTCCTCTCTCCCCATTACCCCCACACCGCCCTCCCCAAGATGGCGCCCCTCACGCGGCCCTCTCCCTCCCCATCATGGCGGCGGCGCCGCGCTATGACGCCATACGTCCTCCCCCCGCCCCCGCCCCCCCTCTCTCCCTCTCCCCCCGGCCTCCTCCCGCCGCCGCCGCTCTCCGCTCGCCGCTCCCCGCCTCTCCCCTCCGCCATTGCGGCGGCTCCGCCCGGGCCGCGCCGCTTTCCCCCCTCTCCTCTCGCTCTCCCCGTCCCCGGCCGCCTCCCGCCGGAGGCCGCACGGCGCAGGCCCGCCGCAGCGCAGCCGCTCTGAGGTGAGTGTCCTACCGCGCAATCTCCAGCTCCTCCAGCCCCGGCGCAGCCGCAGCAACGCGGGGGCCCCCGCCGGCCGCCAGCACCCCCGGCCCCGCCGCCCCGCGCCGGGCCGCGCCGCCCCGGGAGGGGGTCCGGGGGACCGCGGGGGGGGTCGGGAAGGCCTCGCGGAGCCCTCCCGGCTTTGGGGGTTGGCCGGGGGATCGGGCCGGGCCCGCGGGCGCGGGGCAGCGCCGGGCCGAGCGCGGGAGGAGCGGCGGGGCGGCGGGGACCCCTCTGCCATTTTGTGCGCCCCGCCGCCGCTCCTTCTACTGCGGCCCTGCTGTAGTTTGCCGGGCGCTCCCGGGCTGCTTGCTCTTTATTTCCCTCCTTTTTTTTTTTTTTTTTATGTTCTTTTTTTTTTTTTTATTCCTTTTTTAATTTTCCCACCTCCTCTTCTTCTATTCCCCCTTCTTATTTTTTTTCCTTTATTTTTTTTTCTATTTCCCTTTTTGTCTAATTTTTTCCTTTTTACTTTATCTAATTTTCCTTTTTACTTTATCTAATTTTCCTGTTTATTTTATCCAGTTTTCCTTTTTTGCTTTTCCCCTTTTTTTTTTTTTGCTTTTCCCCCTTTTTTTTTTTTTGCTTTTCCCCCTTTTTTTTTTTTGCTTTTCCCCCCCTTTTTTTTTTTGCTT
>NW_024962265.1:87682-138075 GCF_019238085.1 Lagopus leucura
CCCCCCCCCCTTTTTTTTTTTTTTTGCTTTTCCCCCTTTTTTTTTTGCTTTCCCTTTTTATTTAATTTTTTTGCTTTTCCCTTTTTTTGCATTTCCCGTTTTATTTTTTCCTTTTTTGTTTTTCCTTTCCTGTTTTTGTTTTTCCTTATTTTTTCCTTTTTATTTTTCCCCCTTTTTTTTAACTTTCTCCTTTTATTTTTCCCCCTTTTTAATTTTTTAATTTTCCCTTGTTTTTTTTTCTCTTTAGCATTTTTTTTACTTTTTTTTTTAATCTCCCTTGTTATTCTCTCCCTCCATTTTTAATCCTTTTCTAAGTTTCCCCCTTTTTTTTCATTCCCTCCTTATTTTATTTTCCCCCTTTTTTTTCTTTTATCCTCCCTTGAAATTTTTTTTCCCTCTTTATTTTTTTTCCTTTTTTTCCACTCTTTTTTTTTTCTTTTAATGTTTCCTCCTTTTAAGTTTCCCCCCTTTTCCTTCCTGTTAAGTTTTTTTACTTTATTTATTTATTTTGTTTTAAACTTTTTCCCCCATTTAATTTTTTTCTTTTTTCACTTTTTATATTTCCCCCCCATTTTCCTCCCCTCTCCTCTTTTTTATTTTCCCCCTGTTCTCCCCTTTTTTAGTTTGTGTCCCCCCCCTTTTTTTTTTCTTTTGAACTTCTTCCCTTTATTCCTCCTCCCCCTTCTTATTAGGCCACGCTGTGGCCACGGGGCTCCCACTGCTTCCTGAGCTGTTTAGGATTGGGAACCATAAATAACCATCACAGAGCACAAAATCCCCACCCTAAGCATGCACAGGAAGAGCTCTTTTGCATCTGCTGCTAATTTTGATGACGTGCAGAAACATTTTCTGTGCATACCTTCAAGATTTGGGTCTCTGCTCCCCCCATCTCGAGCGCCCTTCGCTGTTTCCAGAATTTGAGACCTTTTGGCATGGTGTGCTTCTGTCTTTGAGGTGCTGGCCTCACTGCTGGCTGGATGATTTGTGTCATTTTTCACAGTTCTATGCATTTGTGCTTCGGTGTTGCCTTGGCCGTTGTGCCATCTGTAGCACGTTGCTCATCCTTAGAGCGGTGGGGTTGCTCTTTTCATGTCCTGACAGTGGGGAAACGGATGAGAAGTCGTTCCGTTTTCTATTTTTTTAATGTCTGGTAGAACATTTGTGGGAAAGGGGAAGTGCCTGACTGTGGCGGCTGCTTTGGAGGGTTGAGAATCACGTTGATTTTCGTTGGAGTTTTTGTCTTCTCCATCATGGCTGGGGATCACATTAATTTTCTTTAGGATTTTGGTCTTGTCCAGGATAGTTAAGGATTGTATTGACTTTCTTTGGGATTTGTTTTTGTCCATCATGGCAAAGGATCACACTGACTTTCTTTGGGGTTTTGACTTCATCATGGATGGGGATCACGTTGACTTTCTTTGGGGTTTTGGTTTCATCCATCATGGATGAGGATCACGTTGACTTTCTTTGGGTGTTTGGTCCTTACCCCCATGGATGAGGATCACATTGACTTTCTTTGGGTGTTTCGTCCTTTCCCCCATGGGTGAGGATCACGTTGACTTCCTTTGGGGTTTTGGTCTCATCCATCATGGATGAGGATCACGTTGACTTTCTTTGGGGTTTTGATCTCATTTGTCGTGGATAAGGACCATACTGACTTCCTTTGGGATTTTGGTCTTGTCCACCATAGATGAAGATCATGTTGACTTTGGGGTTTTGGTCTCGTCCATCATGGATGAGGATCATGTTGACTTTGTTTTGGGTTTTGGTTTTGTCCACTTTGGATGAGGATCACATTGACTTTCTTTGGGGTTTTGACCTCGTCCATCATGGATGAGGATCACGCTGACTTTCTTTGGGGTTTTGGTCTCATCCACCATGGATGAGGATCACGTTGACTTTCTTTGAGGTTTTGACCTTGTTCATCATGGATTTGGATCACGCTGCCTTTCTTTGGGGTTCTGGTATCCTTCAACATGGCTGAGTGTTACGATGTAGAGTCAAATCATCTAATACGTCATTTTCTCCACGTGTTCACTGGGATAGAGCTTTGTGTCACCTTTTGTAGGGCTCTCACATTGTCAGGTGCAGACTTGGTGGTGAGTGGGCTCTTCCTGCCACAAATCCAATGACATGTGTGGCATAATGCATTAATGCATGGCATAAACCTTGTAGGGGATGATGAGCAAAGGCTGCATTGTAACTCCTGCCAGACAGTGCTTTTATGCTTGGTGGTAATTAGGCTTTAATTACTGGCTTTATTAAGCCCTGTGACTGGTCAGCTGCACAGATGTCAGCTTTTAATTTTAGGTATTTTGGTGTCGTGTTGGAATTTGCTGTTTTTTTTCTGCTGCTCACAAACCTGAATCAGCTTTGTTTAGATTTATCACAACCTGCTCGGCTTCTGGCAGGCTCAGACCTGGAGGCTTTGAGCTTTGTAACGAAATTGAAGCATGAATGGCCACAGGATCATGGGTTGGGAGCCCTGGGAGATTCTGTTTGGCCTCCCTGGAGGCTTTGGGTTCTTTTTCATATTTTTTTATTTTAGTTTAGTTTATTTTGCTGTAGCCTTTTATGATCTGGAAAGCAGCCCGGAAAATAACTTCTAGGAAGGAAGCTGGGTTCGGTGCCTCTGTAGGATGCCCTTGCATCCCTTCTTCCATGAAAATTTAATAAATCTTCATGCATAATGCCGTGTGCTGTCAACAGAACTTAGCTCCTGTTGGTTTTCGGTGCAAGTACTGCTGTAAAATTCAACTTTGGACTTTCAATTGCTGTTCCTGAAGGAAGTCCAGAGGAAGAATGTGTTGTTAGCTTTATTTTTGTACCAGTGATTATCCAGTAATCGAGTCCTTTAATAAAATAATTTTGTAATACATTCCTTGGTCTTTTAAAACAACTTTTGGTGCGCGGTGGGGATCTCGCCTGCTTTGCTCTGTGAGTTGTAACTGTAGTAGAAAAAATGGCAAATGGTGCTGAGGTGGCACTTGGAGCAGAGGCTTTGTGACTCACCCAGCTCTCCTCTAAGGCACTTCAGTAGCTGTTTGGTAAATAGCCACTTGCTAGGGATGCTTGTCTAAAATTAGGAGTAGCTACAGCCAGCTGAGGATAGAAGTTCCCTCCTGGGGGTTTCAGCTGCCATGCCAGAGGTGTGCAGCCCACCCAGGACCCCTGGGTGACGGGGCTGGGTGGCATATGGGCACCACACTGGGGCACATCTTACTTGTGTTTAAAGGTAGTCTGTCCCCTCGTGGTTTAAAACTCATCTCCCATCCAGTTTGGTGGTTGCTCATGTTCCCACTGCTGAATGTAGGTCTGTTGGCCTCCGCCAGCCCAGCCTTTTATTCTTGGCTCCCCCAATATTTCTCAGCCATCTGGCAGAGGCTGGTTGGGTTTTTGGTTGTGGATGAGTCACCTGTTGAGCTTCAAGGAGTCTGTGCTATTGATGGATAAGACATTGGGGAGCTGGAAGCTGTATCTGGTGGAGGGCAGCAGACATCCATCCTGCTGACATGCTGACATCAATGAAATGCCATTGTTTTTCATCTTGTGCGGCGTAAACGTTCAGAGACTTGTGCAGCACTTTGTCTTGCAGGTATATTCCATCTGATCCTGGGTTCTATAGGATTGAGGAGCCCAGCATTATTTTGCAGTCGTTGTTTTTCACCTTTTTGTCCTGCTTTGTGGGGAACAGGGCATGTTGTTGTGCAAGGAGCACGGGGCGTTGTTGTGCTGGGCTTCCTCACCTGCATTATTGTGGTTGGTGCAGATGGTTTTCTGCCTCTGTGAGGTTCTGACAAAAAGGAGTTTGCAATGGCTGTAAACTAAAAGAGGGGGGATTTAGGTTAGATGTTGGCAGGGTGTTGGAACTGAATGGTCTTTGAGGCCCCCTCCACTCTACTCCCTTCCATGATTCTATGACAAGTAACACAATCAGAAAGAAACCAGTTCCCACCCACTGTTTATTACGTAACCATCTAATTAAAGTCATCAAATGGAGATGACTCGGCAGCTTGGGAAACTTCCCCCATGTCTGGGTCAAAAATACTTCCTCCGTGCTTTATTTGCATTGCCACATCCTCGATGTTGTGCCAATTAATTCTTATCCCCTTATTTTTGGCTTCAGCTGTTGGAGTCTCCTGCTGTTTTGGACCCCAGAAAGGTCCTTGAACTTCTCAGTTTTCCCTATAAAGGAGAGAGGACTTGGGGTAGTGCTGCTCCCTTTCTCCCTAGGAAGGCCAGGCTGATGTGAAGCACTTCTCATAGCTGCCTAGGGCTGCAAGTTGTCTTTCCTTTTCTGGCTTCTTTCTGCACCATGTTTTTGAGTGAAAGGTAAAGCATTAAGGTGGGTCTTTTGCCCAAGAAGCAAATGGTGTGTGTTCCTGTGATGGCTGTAATGCTTAAACTCTGGTAATGAGAAGCATACGTGGATGGAGGTGGCGGTGAGGAAATGTTAAAGACCTCCAAAACACAAAATGCAGCTGCAAATAAAATATTGTGTTCTGTTCTCCATGCACAAAGTAAATGGTTGTGTGTTGCAGCAGCTCCTAAAACCTCCCTCAGCCCCTGTGTTTGTTCAAAGCTTGAACAGCCCCGTTTGTATGTAGGCATGTTTGTTAGAAACGTGTAATAACTATTTCATCTTTTAACAGATTAAGTTTTGAGTGTTCAGCTTGCATGGAAAACAGCTGCATAGTAACTGATGTGCTTCAAGGAGCAAGGTGGGCAGGTTAAGGAACTCTTTGTTGGTCCCACAGAGGAGAAGAATGTTCTTAAAATGCACTTAAATCCAGCATGCATGTACTTAGGTAATCGCAGAGTGGTCTCATCTGGCTGAGCTGGAGATAGGCTGATGTGCATTTTCAGGGCAGGAAGCCTGGGTTTGGGATAGACCGTGCCATGATGGCTTCTTGGGCCCTTTCCAACCCAACCTATTCTATGAGCTCCTTGCAGAACACATCACCAACAGACCCAGCCAGCCTTGTAGCCAGGCCTGCCATCTTAGGTCAGAGCTACGTAATTTAGTGCAGGTTATTTAATTAGGGCTATGCCCTGTGACCTTACCACCTGGTAGGTGATGAGCTAAGGCAACGTGAGGGCAAGCAACACTGTTGGCCAAGTGCTCAGGAAGGCAGCCATGGCCAATAGGTTGATCTCTTGGTGTTGTTTCCAAATCTCCTGTTCTGTTGTCTCCAGATGTGCTGTCGTGTTGCCTCCAAACCCCAGTGAGCATCTCAGTGCTCTGTGCCACCCCTGCCCTCACTCGTGTGCTCCTCGCAACGCTCCCGTTACGTTCCTTTGCAGCAGCCCAGCGTAACAGTAATCCTTTCCCTCTATAAAAGAGGATTAAAAATGGGAACATTCGTACCTTAATTCAGCCTGCCAGGGCTGTGCTCTGTCTTTTGGGCAGTAATCCTGTCGGTAAAAGGCCGTCAGCAAACAGCAGATCCTCCGGTCCTGCTGCTGATGGGGTTAGCAATTCTTCAAATTAATTAGAAAGCTGTAACAACCAGAGAAGAGCAACTCGCTTAGAATGTCTTAAAGGCCACATGGTTCAGAGTAAAATAATTAGAAATTGGGATTTCTGTGGTTCTTGAAATGAAAGTGTGCAAAAGGACATAACGGTACCTTTGAGGACGCTGTTTGTCAGATGCTTTGCTGTCCACACTCCGCTTACGTGCTCAATAAACAGGTGTGAAATCCCATTTGTTTCTTTTCCAGGCTTTCTGTGTTTCCTGCAGCTCTTTTGGGTGAGATGCTGATGGGGAAGGCACAGTAAAAACATGGGTTTGGTTTCTTAGGATTTCTTTTTTTTAGGATTTTTATGCTGCGACTGTTAGCACAGGGATTATTTTTCCAGCCTAATTAAAAGGATAATTGCATTAAGCCACAGGAGGACGCTGTGGGATGACAAGAGGTGGATTTCAGTCCCTCCTAGGGCTTGAGTTACTGTGTTTCTGCCAGTGCAGGACCACAGCCAATTCTCTCCACCAGTGCCAGAACAATGGGATTTTTGCATTTCAATGTGTGTTTTCAACAAGTTGGGGTAATAATAAAGATACAAATCAATGTTGCTGCTTGATGGATGCATTGTTTCCTTATCAAACCCACATAACTAATTCCATCGAGACACATCGTTGCACGGGCATGGCATCGAACCCTATCTAAAGGTGAATGTGTGAATAATATTTAACCTGGGAGAGCTGTCAGCAGGTTGGATGCTACACAGAGACTTCCAGCAGGAGTCCAAGGCTTTGTTTTGCATCCCCCTAAGAAAAGCCAGGTCTTGGTATTGCTTGGCTGTGGCAATGACAGGAGGTGGAGCTGGGACCCATCCAAAATGGGTCAAAACGTGGATACTGTAGTCTGCTATGAGGGCTGATCAGCAGCAGTAGTTTAAGGCATGGTTGCAATTGTCCTTGTGGAAATCTCGGTGCATGAGGTTCATTCTCCCACCATTGAAACCTGCTGATAAGATGCTCACGGGATGAGGAAGCACCTCTGCTTTGAAAAATGCATTGAGAGCTTTGTGCCAGAACAGCAAAACACAGGGGGAGACCATTTCAGATGCAGAATTCCCCTCAAATAGGAGTAGGAAATGTATTTTATCAGTAGGTGGTGAGTGATTAATTTCTCCTTGGACCACTTTTCACTTAGGAGTTATTCCAGGCTGTCTTTGCAGGGAGCTGGGAATTCACTGAAACCTACAGCACCAGTGGAAAATAGGTTTTAAAATCAAACAACCTGCTGTGGTAAGTGCACAGGACTTACACAGGACAAGTGCTTTCTGATCTCATCCTGTAGAAGAGTTGCAAGCAAGCACCTGAGCAGTGCTGGGCAGCAGTACCACTTCATCACAGCTCCTGCAAGCAATCCTTGTGCAAGACGGGGAAGGAGAAAGGTAGAGCACCAGTGGTCTATGTGCTGATGGGGAAGCCCATTTCCTAGCAGGGGTGCTGGTGCATGTGGCTGGAAACTACCACAGCATTGCAAGAAGAAGAGCCAGCAGCACTGCCGCATGGGGTTTAACACAGCCAGATCACAGCAACCCCCGAGAACAAAGGTGCCAGTGTGATGGTGGTGGTTTCATGCAAAGCAAGTGACTTATTTACAGGGCAGGCTTGAATCCATTAAAGGCACATTAAACTCCAGATGCTCACCAACTTTACAGAAGCAGTGGAAGAAAGAGAGGAGGTGTTGCACACTTTTTGGAAGAAAAAAAAAAAAAATCAGCTCTCTGAGCTTGGAGCAGCATTTATTGCAGTTAAAAGCGTGATGCTGGAATAGTGAGACATTTAATGCTGTTTTCCCTTTTTAAAGCTGATTTTCAGACTAAACTGCGTCGTGCCAGACAGTGCTGTGCGATGTGCTGTTCCGTGCAGGATGCTCTATGTTGGGTCTGCAGCACAGGGATCAAGCAGAAAATGGAAAAGGGGAAACCAGGAGCGTTTCCATTCCTTTGGAACTAATAAGGAAATGAGCCGGAGGGATTATTTGCGGCTGTGCCAAATGGGCCCTCTCTCCAAGACCTCTAAATTAACTTCAGGTGGGTCCATCACCACCCAGCAGTCTGAGTTATGTTTTATGGAAGAAGCAGTGCTCCCAGCACTGTGCCTCAATACCTTTATGGGCTGCTGCACCTCAGTTTTCTGCCTTTTATCATTTCTCAATCCTTGCTTATTCCATACGGAAAGCGGAGCTGCTGCGGTGTCAGTGCCCCACTGGGGCCTCAACCTTCTCCAAAACCTTCACCTAGGAGACATTTTGGTGATAGCAAAGAGCGTTCACTTGAAGAAAAGACAGAATTTTTTTATGAAGAAGTGAGTTTTGAAAGGAGAAACCTCCACCCAAAATGTCCAAGCAGAAGAAAAACCTGAAAATACAGAATTTGGAGTTACAGTCCATACAGAGTGTGTCTCAGCCCTTCTCCTTCAGTCTTCATTCACGTGGTCCATGCTTTGCATCCATATAGAAATTATTGAAACATCCCAAGCTGTTTTTCCTTCTGTTTTTTTTCCTGTGTGGACATCTCATCATTGTCTCAGTTTGAAGCACTCATGAAGCACCGTCATGAGTTGGTGGTAGACGAGTTCCTCCAGTGGGGCTTTGTGTTGGTGTGGCTACTTCTACTCACACCACAGATGACGCTGAGTAGACACGAGCTCCATTTTCAACCACGTGTCTTTGAGTTAAGCATAGAATTTACAGTTTTTGCGCTCCTTTTCTGTTGTTTTCTGCTGTTTCAGTGCTCAGGTTTTGCTATTTTGGGTTGCTTTTCTCCTTCCAGCTCTGGTTTCAGCAGCGCATTAAAGGAGCCTCCATCATGACCACAAAGCAACTGCACTGCGTGCTGAGGTGACTTTATCCTCATTTCTCTGTCTTCAAGCATTTTAAATGATTTTTAAAATACTTCTGGCTCTCATCCAAGGCTTCAGGACTGGGCCACGGCCACCAGCAAATGTCTCCACAAGCATCGTCATGGCATCAGGGTTTCCTTGCACCTGAAGTTGTTCAGGTTGATAAAGCACAAGAGGAATAAACACTCGTTTTCTGGAATGAGGAATGTTCATTTCTGAAATGAATCGAAAACATTTTCTTTCCTTTCATGCTCTGTGCAATAATCCCTTTTCCAGTCCATCAGATCCATGGCGGAGCTGCTTTGGGTGGCTCTTTGGTGGCTCTTCGGATGGTTCTTCCTCTGTGCTCCACAGCCTGATTTCTACCAGGAATCCTGCAGGAATAACGTGAAAAGATGGATAATACAAATAATTACCCAAACTTTCAACGCACAGCTATAAGGCTTTTGCCCTCCATGTGCTGGAGACGTTTGGGAATTTTCCAGAAGTCAAATGTGCAGACATGGAACGAGTGCAGAAGTTGAAAAAGAAGAAAATTGGTGTTCAGTGAAGTCAGCTAGTGGGTCAAACTGGAATTAATCCAAGTTACAATGTGGAAATGAGTTACTGAAGCTTGTAGTGTTGGGATATGCACACAACTGGGCAGGCTCCCCATCCACTAGATAGTAAGTCCTGGTTTGTGGTAGATGTGTAGTAGTTTCTTGCCCTTTTCCCAGCTTCTCTTTACTTTTATAAGCCTGGAATGATGAAGATGAGGGTGCAGAAAGGGCAGATCCAGGTTCTGCTTGGTGGTGGAAGCGCAATGTGTGCCTGTAAAAATGAGAGCAAATGCCCACACGTTCCTGTCTGCTCTTTTTGGGCACCCTTGTGTTGATGTTGGTCACCCAGCTGCCTGTTTGCCCACTTAGGAATGCATGGCCCATAGTTTCTGTTTGAGTGGTATCGCCCTGGTTCAAGCATTTTTCCTCCTAAAGAAAGCAGTGTCAGAAGCATCGCTCGTTTTGCAGTCTGGTTTCCTGGGGAGCTGAGTGGTGGCTACACTTTGTCACATATATTCTGGTAGTATTTTTTTTATGAGGATAAACACTTCTTTATTTCAGTGGAAAGCACTTTATGTTGTATGGCACCGTGGGGAAAGCAGCAGTGAACCACTTCAGACAAAGAAAGCCTAGTGGTTTGGGAAAAGCATGGCTTGCTGTGCAGCTCCGTTAAGGTTTTGCCTGAAATCTCCCTTGTTCCCCCTATTTTTCTGTACTGATAACAAAATAAGTTCATTAGAAGAAGATTATACTGGCTCTGTTTCCAACCAACATATTTCATGTTGCTTCAATGCATCTTGGCATCTCAGACCCTTCCTTACTGGAGGTATTTGAATTGGTCTCCTTTGGGTGGTTCTAACATCACAGTGACTTGTAAGGAGGGCTGAATAACACCTGGTTCCATTGTGAGCTGGATTGTGAGTGGGAAGGTGGTTGGAGCTTTAACCTCCATAGGGTTGTAATGGTCTCACAACTGCATTTCAGCAGTTTGGAGCTCCTCTAGTGCATGCCTAGCTAGGAAACAGCCTAAACTCATCTGTTGGGAGCCCAAATTGAGTTTAATTTCCATCCGTACAATTTAAGAACACTTAAGGCTTCTCTTAGTGTTTCCCAGGCAAGAAACTCACTTTTCTGGATAGGAGATGGCCAAAATAAGAGTCAGCTCCACCATGAAGTTGGTAGCTCTTAGTGAAGCCATTCGTTTTGTGATTCTCACTATTAAAAGCATAGGACAGAAACCAGATTGGGCTTGGCGTATTTGGCATTTTGGGAAGTTCAGTACCACTTTTGGAAAGGTCTCGCTGGATTTCTTTGTATTGGGAATTGAGAAACCATTCCCAAATGCCTAGGTTGGAGTTAGCTTAGGAGGACAAAGGCTGCTGCAAGAAGAACCATCGCTGTGCAATCCCATACATGGAGCAAATCCATCCTAAAGCCCTGGACCTGCTGGCTGGAAGCTGTCCATTGAGCAAGGGGATGTGGCTGCCTGCAGCCATTTTGGTAATAGTGGTGGTATTTGGAAACTTATTTGCATGATAGTGGGTTTTTGCTTGTCTCATCCTAAGCCTCCTGTCAGTATTTTAATCCATGAACTTCTCATCTCCATTCAACACCATTTGTGCCTCTGGCATTTGAGCAGGAAGCTTTCCCTTAGTGCTGTCCAGGGAATATTCTCCCTGCATTTGAGATGCAGCTTTTGTTTCCCACTAAAAAAAAATAAAAATAAAAAATAGCTGTGCTTGAGTCAAATGTGAAAAATGATTTTGAAAGGGGAAAAATGATTCTGAATGTTTGGAGGATGGAACTCGCTAAAAGAATTGATTTGCTGGTTGTGGTGTCTTCAAGATGAAGCTGCCTTTGAGAGAGCTACTTTATAAATGCCCTTAGTGTTCAGTACACAATGTTGTTGGTACTTCTTTCTGTGGCCTTGGATGTGCCTTGCCCTTCTTCCTCTCCCAAAATCAGGACGAAACTCAGGTCATCTCCACCTGCCTTCCACCAAACCTCCTGTCCTCAGTTTGAGGTGCTCTCCCTTCTCCTCCTTTCTTTCCATGGAGCATCCTACGTTTGTAGTCATTCCTCTTGCAATCTCCCAAGTAGTTGTCCTTGGTTGGTTTGGCCAAGATAACTTTGGCCAGGAGCTCTTTCTCCTGGCATGGATCTCACTGTCCCATTTTTCCTGCGTGGTTGGTCCTGATGATGTCATTTTTGGACTCACCATCAGCCTGATGACTGTTTTGTCACAGTGGCTGTCATGCTGATCATTTGCTAAGCGTTGTGTATTTCTGGCAGGATATATATGATAAAAGTTATGGGAAGCTTTGGAAGAGCAGAGCTGCATGTTGGCACGCTGTGGTTGAGTTGATGGTGCAGTGCACTGTGCCAGGTCTGTGCTCCTGGCTCTCTCTTCCTGAAAAGCTGAACAGATTTCTATGGAGAGGGTGTGGTAAAGAGCTTTTAATGCCATGGAATTTGACCCCGTTATTATGGCCACAAGGTCCTCTGGTATGTGATGTAACAGTTTGTGATGTGCTGGTGCTTTCCCACCAATGTACAATAGATACCCACTGACAATACCTGAGCATCTTCTGCTCATATTTATGTTCATGCTGCATGCTCTGGTGCCCTGCTGACTGTGTGAGCTGCTGCTCTGTTCAGTGATTTAGCACTTGGCTACATTAAATAAGTATGCTTTACATAATGCTTATGCTTAGGTTGTAATGATTTTGCCCACTTCTGGACTCTGGGCAAATAATGCAGCAAAAGTCATCTCCAGAACACAACTTGCTACCAGTAAACCTCTGTACTGTCATTGTAATGCACGTCCTGGGATGTTGAGGTTGCATTATGTATTGCTCTTGAGCATCTTCCCTTGGTGTCAAAGTGGCAGAAATAAGCTCCATCTTGGGAATGCCAGGTGAGTGAAGACCTTTCCTCCAGCAATGGTGCCTGCTTCTGGTGCTGTGTAGTTGGGAAATAGGATTTTTCAGAACCTCTTCTGCCTCCTGTATTAGTAATGTCCCTCCTGTGGAAGTCCACTAGGGGAGGTAACCTCTGTTCCTTCCTGCTCACCCAGCTGGCTTCACCTGCTGTTCTCCTTATTTATGGCACACGTATCCCTAACACCCACTCTAATCTTTCTCTCCCTTCCAGTACCTATTGATGGAAGAACACGGCGTGACTCAAACAGAACACATGGCCACCATCGAGGCCCACGCAGTGGCCCAGCAGGTGCAGCAGGTCCACGTGGCCACCTACACAGAGCACAGCATGCTGAGCGCCGACGAGGACTCGCCTTCTTCACCTGAGGACACGTCCTATGATGACTCTGACATCCTCAACTCCACAGCAGCTGACGAGGTGACGGCCCACCTGGCTGCAGCAGGTAAAGCAACAGGGTGCTCAGCATCCTTCTCATGACCAACCGTTCATACTGACATCACCATCTGGGCCTGGGGGTGTCCAAGCGGTCCTTTCGCTCCCTTGGGATGCTGTGAATGCTTCCTTCTTGCTTTGGTTTTAAGTAGGGCTTTAAGATCCCTTCCAACCCAAATATATCGTGGTTCTGTGACCCTTAAGGACCCTTCCAACCTAGCCATACCATAACTCCGTGATGTATAAGGACCCTTCCAACCCAACCATATCATGATTCTGTGATCCTCAAGGACCCTTCCAACCCAACTGTATCATGATTCTGTGATCCTCAAGGACCCTTCCAACCCAGCAGCCCATTCCATAATCTTTAATGTCCCTTCCAACCCAACCCATTCTGGGATTTTATGATCTTTAAGGCTCATTCCAGCCCAAGCCATTCTATCTATGGAATGAAGAACTGTTTCAGGATCACAAACCCCTTCCAGTAAACCCCTGCCACATGTCCTTTTATATTTGCCTTGAAGTGGGTCTACCTCTCTAGTAGAAGAAAGCAATGATAATCGATAAATAAGCACTCACAAACTGATCTGGCTCCTTATTTGTGGAATAAAGCTCCTGACCTGCTTGTCAGAAGTTGTGCAAAGCAGCTCAATATCGGCGCTTATAGATGCGGTGAGCGTCCCTGCTAAACATGCTGAGCAGTCAACCCTTGCTACAGACAGCTTGCAGTTGGAAGTGAGGACATGCCAACAGGTTGCCTTAACAAAAAGGTAAAATCTTTAGGAGTTTCTATAGAGAGTGGTGAAAAGGCAACTGCTCCTGGATAAACATTTCTGGATATGTACGGTATGAAAGGAGGAGGAGGATTGTGTGCCCAACGTTAGCTGTTGGAATAAGTATTAATGGAGAAGAGATAGTTGTGTAGAGGTTACTGCCAATGGCTTCAAGCTTATATAGAAGGAAAAATGATAGTAAACAAATGGGGAGAAACAAGTAAAGATGTGGTTCAGGTTGAGGTTGGAAGACTGCAGTGGTCACATACCTACTTGTTGAATCCAAGTGGTGTGAGGACCTGCTGGCCATGTGTAATAGGCCATATGTGATAGCTTGCTGTATATCCTGTGTCCTAAAACATTTAAATGAGTTAATCATGATGATCTGCCATCCCAGGTGATATAAACTGAGAGTTAACACAAAAAATATCCCTGTATCTGGTGGTTCCCCAGATGTGTATTTGAGCCGTGGGCTATGAGCCTCCCGTCTCCTGCAGTCAGGAGCAGGGCTGGGCTGGGTCCTGGCTTCTTCTCAGCTTTATTCTCCTAGGGAACAGGCTGAAACACAGATGCAAAATCTACAGTGTTCAAAAGTAGTCTTTCACCATGCTTGATCACTCTTGGAGCTCTTGTGTGCCTGTACATTGACTCTCAGAGCTTCATGGTCCTGAACACCATCCCACTGATCATTCCACCACTGCACTGAGCATTCTACTGCTTTGCTTATTATTTTTGCAGCCTCAACTCCTGCAGGATTTTCCTTTTCTTTCCCAGTATCCTGGTGGGCAGTTGCAGGAGAGTCTCACTCTAAGGGAACCCCAGGTATCCCCCTGCAGTCCCTGGCTGCACTTCCCATGCCTCCTGTGCTTCCCCATACCCAAAACTTGGGCACAGTGCAGCTTTTCTGCCTAAATTGGCTCTCAATATTTAAAATAAATTAGGGTTTCCTGCTCCTGTATCTGCACCTTTGTTAAACACAAAGCTTTGGGGTCACCTGATGTGGCCTTTCACCTCTGACACATAGAGAAACAATGGGACTCCGGGCAGTCTGATATGGTGGTGGGCAACTAAGCCCCTAGCAGGTGTTGGGGCTAGGGGGGGGCTTTGAGGTCCCTTCCAACACAACCATTCTCTAATTCTATGACCTTTAAGGTCCCTCCCAACCCAAGTCATTCTGTGATTCTACGATCTGTATGGTCCTTTCCAACCCAGCCATTCCATGATTTTATGATCATTAAGATCCCTTCCAGCCCAACCGTTCCATCATTCTGAGATCTTTACCACCCATTCCAACCCAAGCCATTCATTCCATATCTGGAACTGTGCTGATTCACTTCTGTGGTTTCATTTCCAGGTCCTGTGGGGATGGCAGCAGCTGCTGCTGTGGCAACGGGTAAGAAACGGAAGCGACCACACGTTTTTGAATCCAACCCATCCATCCGTAAGAGGCAGCAGACGCGTTTGCTACGGTAAGGACTCCTTCTGCACTCTTGACACCTTGGCCTACCTCCTGCATCCCTCTCAGTGCTATTTGTGAGCTGTTCAGAGCCTGCCCAACTCGAGGAGTTGCAGGGCATCATTTCTGGGAGCCCACAAGCAGTATTTTAATTTTCAGGAATGGGTCAAAGTGTTGTTTTGATTCAATCCATCACGGTAACATTGCCTTCCAAGGCCTTTCCAGTGACTTTACAGCTTGTCCTGAGAGCTCCAGCCACGTCCTAGCTCTGAGGATGTATCTACCAAGTGAAGAATGCCCCTGTTTTTTTGCATTTTGACATGATTTTTCAGAGTGCTCTGAGCATCTCTGCCCACGTGATGGCCACCAGGGAGCTCTGGTCCTGCAGGGTGTTGTGCAAACCTCTGATGATCACTGCAATGCCAACTTTAGGAACCCTTTCTAAACGTTGACTGCTGCCTTTTAGAACATTTTGGAGCACACCAATTTTTGCTTTTTAAACTGTTCTGACCTCAGTTAGATTATATGAAAGAAGTTGAGGTTTGTCACCCTGTGCTGCTTGCTGACTTCATCCTGCACACAGTTCATGCACAGAGGCAGTGAATTCAGTGTCACCTTTTCTTCTCTCTGCTTCAAACTCATGGAGAGCTGATGAGAAACTAAACTGGTTTCCTTACACTGTGTTTATTCACCTGCTAAGTCCTGTAACACCCTTTGCACGTGACAGAAGTGGAAAGAAATGAAGCAGGTTTGGTGTTAAAAGTGCTTCCTGGGAGTAGGCTCCTTTTCTTTTATGGCCTCATTCTGTTTTTCTCTCCTCCCTGTGACTCAGCCACATGTTTACAGCATTTGCGAAGAGCATATTTCTTTCTCCTTTGATATATGAACAACATAGTTTAAAGAAACTCCTCTGTAAAGGAATTACTTCTCCTCTTCTGCAACTGCTTCTTTTGTGATGTGTAAAATACTGACAGAATGCATCATTTTTGTACCTCTGATCAATTTAACAGCTCTAAGCAGCAGCGTGCATCGAGTGGGAAGCTGGTTTCTGATTCTGAGATCTCTACACATGGTGGTGGTGCTTTTTGGCACTGTGCTGCCATCAGCAGGTTCTGAAATGACCAGGACAGATCCTAAAATGTCCTCTTATGGCTGTGCTCAGGTTACAAAGTGGTACTGCTCCTCTTTTGCTTAATGAGCTGAAGTTCCTGACACATTCTCTTGTGTTGCTTGGAAGTTAGTAAGAGGAGGAAGATCTATGAAGGAACATTTTCTTCCTACAGAGAGCTCATTCCAAGGGGACTTGCTGATGGGGCAGGTGCATGTGAGCTCCCTGTGCTCTGTTGGTGCAACACTCCTGGCTCTTGCCTCGTTGTGGAGCCAACAGCTCTGGTTTGGGTAGCAGAGATTTGCAATGTGATGCTATGAACCCAAATGTAAAATAAGCTGTGTTTTCTGAAATATTCTTGAAATAGTCAAATTCTTCTCCTACAAGTTCTGTATCCTCTTGGCCAGTGACAGAATTAAGGACAGCAGGAGATGTACATTAGCTTTGCTGCTCTGCTGATTTCTCTTTCCATTGTGCATCAATGGGGAAAAAAAATGGAGAACAGGAGAATAGCTGATATTTGAGCTGCTCTGTGACTGTGGGGAGCACAGCAGGGAAGCACTGTGTGGCCAATCTGACAGCTGGGGCTCTGCTGCTCACCTGGTTTGTGAATGGGATGCATCCAAAAAGGAAGCTGACAATGGGAAGAGTTGTGTTTCTTCAGGGCTCTCAGCTGGCACCTGTTTGTTGGTTGTGTTTCAGGAAGCTCCGTGCCACGCTGGATGAGTACACCACCAGAGTGGGGCAGCAAGCCATCGTCCTGTGCATCTCACCCTCCAAACCCAACCCTGTCTTCAAAGTTTTTGGAGCTGCACCTTTGGAGAACGTGGTAGGTGTCTCTAGAAAAAGCCATACAATAATTGCTAATTGCTCACCCTGTTTGCAGGTTTAATTCTGGCTCAGAGCAGACTTGCAAGCCTGGCCGTGATCTGAAGGTCATGTTTAAGGCCCTGGAAATAGGGGTTCAGTGTATGAATGTGAGTTTAGTACTGAGTTCCTGCCTTCTCTGCATAGTTTTTGCTTGTTCAGCACAACTCCCCAGGGCTAATAGCCTCAATTAAAAGTGCAGGTAACGATGGATGTCTTTGAGCACAGCATGCACCTTACCACAGACCAGCCAGCAAATGGAACAGATCCTGACTACGATAAGTCTGACTTCTGAACTTCACTTTGATCCCACAAATCCTTCCACTTGATGATGTTACCCAACATTTCATCATCACCCTTTTAATGCAGCCAAGCCTTTGGGGCCGGCAGGTGTTTTTGCACAGCATTGTTTGCTCTTTCATCTCCCCAGTGCCCTGGGGAAGGCGGCTGGCCCTGCTGCTCACCTCTCCTCTCCTGTTGCTCCTCACCTTGTTTACCTGAGCTTAACAATTCCCTACAGGTACGCAAATACAAGAGCATGATTCTGGAAGACCTGGAGTCAGCACTGGCAGAGCATGCTCCTGCACCTCAGGAGGTTAACTCAGAGTTACCACCCCTCACCATTGATGGCATTCCAGTCTCAGTGGACAAGATGACCCAGGTAAGCACAGGCATGGCAGAAATTTAGCAGAACCAGAGAGAGATGTGGCATCCTACAGTCACATCCTGTTATTCTGTACCAGAGTTTGTGTCTGCATCTCCAGGGGATGTACTTGATTTCTTCTTTCTTTCCCATGGGATGTGATGGCTCTAGTTAGATGTGAAGCTTTGTTATTGCTGCTTATTTTCTGCATACAGCAGCAGAGGTGCTTCTCAGAGCTGGGGGCTGTAGGGAGCACTCCTCTTCACAGAAGAATTGCTTGGGTTGGAAAGCACCTCGAGGATCACGAAGCTCCAACTCCCCTGCCACAGGCAGGGCCGCCAACCTCCCCATTTCACAGCAGCCCAGGCTGCCCAGGGCCCCATCCAACCTGGCCTCCAACACCTCCATGGATGGACGGGGCATCACAGCCTCTCTGGGCAGCTGTTCCAGCACCTCACCTCTCTCATTGTAAAGAACTTTCCCCTGACATTCAAGCTAAATCTCTCCTCCTTCAACTTCAAACCATTTCCCCTTGTCCTGCCATCATCTATCTACCCTTTCAAGGAGTAGACTCCCTTCTTTGTGCTTTTTTTCTGACCTCCCATGCACCATGAACAGGGGATGCATTTTGTCTCGCAGACTGCAGTGATTTTTGAGCCTTGAGGTCAGGGAGGTGGCTTCTGCTGTATCATTTTGGATCATCTTTCTTGGCTGTTTCTTGTGTGTTCTAGATCATCCCCTCATTTTTCTGCCCGAACAGAGGGGGGCTTGCCAGTTATTTAGAGTCACATCAAACCTTGGGTGAGATACTGATGGGGACTGCCCTGGAGAAGTGGGGACTGCCCTTCTGTCCAGGTCCAGCCTTTTGCTGATTTTATTTTTATGATAAAGTTGGAAATTAAAAATTTTAACATCAAGAGTTGCTTAGGTTTTTCTCTGCTTCTCTTCAAGTGAAGCAACCTTTCCTCCAAAGATCTATGAGAAAAATACTAATACTTCTCCTGTTAGGTTAAAAATTAGGTTTTTCCTTTCAAGCATGACGTGTCCTTGGTCTTCAGGAAACACTGCACAAAGATTTAGCCAAGCCAAGGTGCCCCTGGGGTTTGCTTGCTTCCCCCACCCAACACTGTGTGTTCCCATCCTTCTCTTGGCTCACTTAAATGATAAATGCTTTCACTTCCTTTCTTCCCCATTCATGTTTTGCAGGGAAAAAATGTGCCAATTGCTGATGCAACAGCACAGGAACATGGGGCTGCTTAATGCTGCATGAGAGGACTTGAGCTGTGGTAAAGCAAGTCTTGTGTTAGGAGTAACTCTCCTTTTTTCAGTACAACATGATCACCCAGAATAGCTTTGTGAAGGTTTTTCCCAAGCTGTGGACAGTTTGTGCTCTTCACATCCATCATTGCAGTGCTTTATGTGCATATTATGAAGTCCAGCCCTTCTCCTGGGATTCTGGAGACAACACTCAGCCTCAGTTTCCCTGTATATCACATAGGGATGACATACTGTAGGTGTTCTCTTAACATTTTAGAGCTCTGCATGCCTGGAGGCCATCTGAGGACAGAACTGACTGCACTGCAGCCTCCTTTGGTGGATTCTCACAACCCAGGAGGTGTTCCTCCTTGCAGAATTTTCAGGGAGTAAATATGGTGCATGTGATGGTTATGAGGTAATTTCATCCAAGGAATATAGTTTTTGCCAGACTCTTAAATAGAAGCACAAAGCAGATATGCTGAATATGATGAGGCTGCTGTCATTTTTGTGCCACAGTAGCACAAAATACATTACTTTGAGAGAGTGGGTGATAACACTGAACTGCTAAATCACTGCAACATGTTGCATGGCTAGAGATGCTGTTGCTTTTTGTAGGAATTCTGATTCCCAGAGCTGCTGATACAATTCCATTCACTGTTAGCAGTTAGAGAGCTTTTCAACCAAGCAGCACAAAACCCTATGGAAACACAAAGCCTTGTGGAAACCCCAAATATTTGTAAGTACAGATGGAGCAGCACCACGAAGAGATGTGACTATGGGAGCTGCAGGTGCCTGCACACAGGTGGTAGAGGCAACAGCTCCTCAAAGGGGAGGGTGAAAATCTCTCTCCTTTTAATTGCTCTGCTTCCTTGTTGGTCTAGAGGGAAATAAAGGCTGAGCAGGGCTGCTCTGAGCAAAGAGCATCACTCACTTCAGCTGTGCAGGAGATAGGAATGGCTTTGGAACTCTGACCCTGGATCTGTTGCATAGAAATGTCTCCTTGCTTGTGGACTCTGCTGAGCTGATGCTCTGCCAGAGCTGTACATGTGCAATGAGGAAATGCCTGATTCTGCTGTCTTGAGTGGAGCTCCTGCAGCTGGGATGATCTGTAGTCCCACAGCTCCCTGCTTGGAGCTCCTTATTACAACCTTGATGTATGCCTTGCTTTTCAATCTGTATGTTAAAAGTAAAATAGTCTAAAATTGGCTGTTGAAAAGCAGCTGCAGTTCTTTCTTTGCCCTCTTCCACTCTCAGGAGTCCCATGTGCTGCTCTTTGGAGATACGTGGGGCCAAGAGAAGACTCCCAGCCACAGTTTTTTTGCCCTTTAGAAGCCTAATCAAGGCATTATCCTTAAGCCCTGGACGCTCCTCACACAGCACCCCTTGTTCCCAGCACTCATCTGTGCTGTGTACCGTTGCAGATGATAGAATTGAGGTTAGTTTGCTTCCACTGATACTTGGACTACATCTCCAGTGGTCCCTATGATTCTCTGATCAAATTCAGTATTAAAACTGAGAAGACCAAAGGGTGTTAAGGAGTCATTTCTATCAATTTCTCTCAAATTTTCAAAGCTGGAGGTTTATAAAAGCCTTTCCCAGAGCTGACACCAGGGTGAGCCGTGGTCTTTTTGGGGAGAGCTTTGGTGGATGTTTCACGGGTGGAGGCAGCACAACGTGACTCCCACAGATCCTGCTGGCTGCACCCCTGGAGATGTGGAGTCTTTGTCTCAGAAGTGCTGGGATGAGGTCTTGTTATGGCACTAATTAGAGCCATCCTCGTGCTGGAGCAGCTGATTGTCTCCCTGGTGGATTAAAGGCAAGCCCTCCTAACAAGTGCCTCGAGCTGCTGAACTCCCCAGGATGAGTAATTAATCCATCTGTTAACAAGGAGCATGGCTTGCAGATAGCAGTTGTGGGAAGGAGCTTTTAACTATTTTTGCACCAGGCAACTCACTGCCCTTAGCAGGTATGCAATGCAGTGAGCCATGTGCTCGGAGAAGTTGGTTTTTCTTTTTTCTTTTTCATCCAAGTACACTAAAATTTTTCTTGTTAAGTAAGCTCAGAGCCCATGTTAATTCTTGTGGCAGAGCTCTTCCTGCTCTGTGTTCCTGCAGAACTCACAGAACCATAGAATATCCCAATGGAAGGGGACCCGTAGGGTTCACTGAGTCCATCTTCTGGCTCCCACAGATCCCTGTTGTCGTGCAGGAGGCAGCATCTGAATGAGCTGGTTTACAATTTCAAGCCAACAGTACCCAGACTGGAACCAGGCTGTGGTTAGGATGGTTTGGAGAAACCCCCCTGCTATGGCAGAACATGTGAGAAGCCCTCCAGAAATGACAAAAGGACTCCCAGGGACACTGTCACACCAGAAATGTTTTATTGTTGTTGATTATTCCAGCATTATTCTGACTTTTCCCCCCCTTCAGATCTCTTCGTGATGGTTCTTGAACCTTAAAGTGTGTCGATGTGGTGTGTTAACACAGTGTGTGCCTTGCCTTATTGATCTAGTTGGCTTAATTTTGGTTTTGCTCTTCCATATTTCGTCTCTAAGCTCTTCTCTGCTGAGATTTGGGAGAAGATGGTGGAGTTTTGTACATTTTCCTTGGGCATTCAGTTCTTCTCCAGTCCATAGTTCCATCAGGATGGAAACGAAATGCTGTGACTTTGTGCTACCAGATGATGGGAGTTGCCTAAAAACCCTCCGATGTGTTTTGTTTCAGGCACAGCTGCGAGCGTTCATCCCGGAGATGCTGAAGTATTCCACGGGTCGTGGGAAGCCAGGCTGGGGCAAGGAGAGCTGCAAACCTATTTGGTGGCCTGAGGACATTCCCTGGGCCAATGTCCGAAGTGATGTGCGCACGGAGGAGCAGAAGCAGCGGGTGCGTGGCTGTGTGTCTGCCTTCAGGCTGGGCCAGGACCACTCTGCTCTCCAAACGTGCAATTTGTGTGCTGTAGTGTCTATGTCATGGCATCATGAAGCCCTTGAAGGCTCTCTGTCCCATCTTGAGCAGGAGGGGCCTCTACATCAAGGGAAGTGCTCAAAGATATGGAGCCAGGAAAAAAGAGATAGCAGGTGAAAAGGTCTTTGAGGGTGTCACAGCAACAGATCCTGTGTGCAGGTGATGTTTCTACCAACCTGTTCCTGTCAGTGTAATCTGCTATGGTGTGCACGTCTGTAGGCTGATGTGAGCTGGTTGGGTGGGGATGAATGTCTGGAAATGGCAGCTGTGAGTAATTTTCTACTTGGTCAATCCCTTAATTGAAGATTCCTTGAAAGTTAGAGAAACAGATTTAATTGAGAAATTTGCCCTTTCCCCTGGCCAAAGGAGCTTGTTATGTGTCTGTATACAGAAATGTAATAGCACAGGGTGATTTCTGAATCTTGGGGATGAAGGGAGAGTGATTGATTAAGTACCAGGAACCTTCTGTTTCTTTGAGAATTTATTGAAAAACATCCATCAAGACCCTCCCCCCAAAAATAGGAAAGCATGCAAAAGCAATAACAGCACTGCAGTGGGTCAGAAAAGATTTTCACATTGATTCTTCACTCCTTGTGATCCTGGCAGGTGTCGTGGACCCAAGCACTGAGGACTATCGTGAAGAACTGCTACAAGCAGCATGGGCGTGAGGACCTGCTCTACGCATTTGAGGATCAGCAGACACAGCAACAGACCACAACCACACACAGTATAGCACACCTGGTGCCCTCACAGACAGTGGTACAAACCTTCAGTAACCCTGATGGCACTGTGTCCCTCATCCAGGTGAGTGAAATCCTCATCTCTTCAGTCCTCCATTGGGCTCCCTCTAGCAGCTCCCTGTCTGCCTGGAATTGGGGAGCAGAGGGGAGGAGAACCTCCCTGTCCTGCTGGCCACGCTCTGTGCAATGAACCCCAGGAAACCATTGGCCTTCTTGGCCACTGGGGCACACTGCTGGCTCATGGTTGACTGTTGATCAACCACTGGTCAACTGTTGGCCAACCAAAACAACATTGGCTTTCTTGGCCAGCAGGTAAACCATTGGCCAGACAGGACACCACTGGCCTTCTTGGTCACAAGGGCATACTGCTCTCTGATCATGGTAAACCTCTTGGCCACCATTAGCCTTCTTGGCCACCAGGGCACACTGCTTAAGTTCAAAGAAGCAGCTCTGTCCTCTCTCTTTCCCACCCCCATCCCTTGCTTTCCTGTTGTAGCAGCATAGTTGCATTTGCAGCTGTATGGCTGAGAAGTCCAGGCATTCAGACTTGGCACAATTAATTAGGTGGCCACGCAACGCCTGTGGTGACCTTGGGATGGAGCCATGGAAGAAAGATGGTTGGCCATTGACTTTCTGGCCCTTCAAAGTTGAGTTCTTATGAACAAAGCTGCACATCTCCCAGATTTTGTCTTTTCCCAACTGTTAAATGGGGAAAAAAATTCCAGAGCCAGTGTGATACTGAGAATGAACTAACATTCTCCAAGTACCTGGAGAAGGGTGATAAGCAGTGTTACAAATGATAGCTGATAAGCAGGGTAGGTTTTTTACATGACTTCCATGCAGTGGTGGGAGAAGCGTGACTCCACCGTGTTACTCCACCATAGCATTCTCTATGGATGCAACACCTTGTCATCTGAGAGCATTGGAGTGTCCCTTTTCTTGTCCCTTTACTCTGCCATTTTCCTTCAGCTGTATCTTGTTGAATTCCATAGGTTGGCACTGGTGCCACCGTTGCCACGTTGGCTGACGCCTCCGAGCTGCCTACCACAGTTACTGTTGCACAAGTCAATTATTCTGCAGTGGCTGATGGAGAGGTAAGGATCTGGGTCGTGCACATTAATGTTTTCTGCCACTAAGTGGTCATAGAACAGCAAGCCTTGCTTCCCCACTCTGTAGTGTTAACAGTTAAAATACATGTGAGCACAAGACAGTGTGAAATTTCATATAGAAAGTGTTGAAGCATTTGGATTCAGGATTATACAAATGCAATTATGGCAAAAAAAATCCTGAATTTCATACTTTTTTTTTTATGTTCTGTATGTAATTAATCTTATGAAATCTGCTGTAGCTGATAGCTCAGGGTGTTCTATGATTCTGGAACAGACCCATAGGAATTATTGTGTCCAATGAATCGTAGAGTATACGAGTTGAAAGGGATCCATAGGCATCATGAAGTCCAATTTCTAATGACTTAATGAATGATGCAAATGCATGCTCATCTGTTTGTGTTGGGTGACTTCTGTGTGCTCTCGGATGCTGACAGCTGTGTTGTCAGCTAGGGTTAGGAATGGGATATTTTGAGCCTGTGTTTAGCAGAAGGTATTTGCGTGGCTGTGGGCAAATTGTGTGATTCTTTGGCTGCTGATCTCTGGACAAAATGAGAATTGATCATTTTCTGCAGCTTTTGGGTGGATTTGTAGGTTAAGATGTGAAGGGAACTGTTTAAATGCACATTAGTGTATAGAGACAGCGTAAGGAACCAGGATTTCTGGCAGGGGGAAGTCTGGTTTGCGTTGTATAAATGGAGCTTTTCTGGCGACAGGTGGCAGCACAGAACAGCTTTGTTCTGAACAAGATCCTATTTCCATCCCAGAAGCAGAGGGAAGCAGCCTGGCTGTGATCTTGAAGTACATCAGAGCTGCTTTGAGGATTTTCAGTACCAGCTCTATCTCTCAAGATCTGGAAGAAAGCTACAATAGAAATGAAAGGAGCAGAGGCGTCTAGTTCCTAATTGAGAGAATTTTCTTCATCACCTGCTAAGGCATCCTTATTAGTGTGTTCAAGGCTGCTAGTGACCTGGAATGTTTATGGATGAGAATAGAGATGGGGAAGGAAAAGGATCTTCATCTTGGTAGGAGTGCCAGCTGATGGGCCTTTGTCTACCACTACTCAGTGGTTTGATCCAATGCTTATTCTGTGTTCACATCTTAGTCAGTTTTGTGGCCATACAAGTCATTACATTGTGGAGTTCCATGTGGAGAAAGAATTATGGCCAAGGGAAAAATGAGCAACTGAGACTGGATGAACTCGGAGCAATGTGAAACCATCAATGTAAAGGGAAGTAGGGGAATTAAGTACCTGAAGTAGATGAACAGAATATACTCCATTTGCTATTTTCTTTTCTAAGTGCATGGCTGCAGTAAAAGGAAGTCCCAGCTGCGAGCTCAAGTGGGGTTGTGCCAGACCCTGGCCATAGGAAACCATCAATGGCTGGGAGATGGTTGTAGGGTCCACAGTCTCACTTGGACCACGGTTCTTCTCCTCTGATGCTCTTTTAGCCCTGTTGAAGTCTTTGGGAGAGAGTCAGAATTCTGCAAACACCTCTTGGAGTTATGTGGCTCCTTTGTTTTGGGAAGCAGCCACCATTGATGGAATGGCATCCAATCCAAAGATCTTCCTCTCTGTTTTTCCCCATAGGTGGAGCAGAACTGGGCAACGCTACAGGGGGGTGAGATGACCATCCAGACAACGCAGGCATCAGAGGCCACGCAGGCAGTAGCATCGTTAGCAGAAGCAGCAGTGGCAGCATCTCAGGAGATGCAACAAGGAGCAACTGTTACCATGGCACTTAACAGGTACGTGTGTGTTTCCTTCTAGGTTCTCATCTCATGGTTAAAAAGTCACAGTGCACGGCCCCAGTAGAGGCTTTTCCTTAGCAAGCTCCTGGTTCAACCTGTGCCCAGGTGTCTGTAAGATGGTTCTTAGTTTCCACTGTAACTGTAGAAGCATGCTGAATGGAAATTTCCTGCAAGAGGAAAAGATGGGTTCAGCAGTACTCTCCACATGATCTGATTTGTACAGCAAGGGTCCAGTTACAGCACTGAGCTTGCTAACGAAGAGTCATAATGTGCTAACAGTGCCTGTCAAGACACAAACCCACGATGCTGATGGTTGGAGTGGAGGTCCAAAATAGTGCTATGTGTGGATCATAAGTTATCAAAGCAGCCACCTAGATCCTGGAAGCAATCAATGGTATGCTTCCAAGTGCTCCCAGTATTTAAGGGAACTTATAAGCAGGAGGAAGAGTGATGTTTACATGAGCAGATAGTGATAGTAAAAGAGGGAATGGCTTTAAACTAAAAGAGGGGAAATTTACTCAGGGGCAGAGAGGCCCTGGCACTGCTGCTCAGAGAAGCTGTGGGTGCCTCATTCCTGAGTGGGGACCTGGGCAGCTTGAGCAACTGGAGCTTCCAGTCCATTGCAGGAGTGGGACTGGGGTTGCTTTGGGGTCCCTTCCAACCCAACCACCCTATGGTTCTATGCTCTTCAAGGTCTTTTCCAACCCAAGCCATTTGATGACCTTTAAGGTCCCTTCCACCCCAAGTTGTTCTAAGGCTCTGGGATCCTTGAGAATCCTTTTAACCCAACCACAATACGATTTGAAGAAATTGCTATTGAATTACAAACACACTAAGAACTGCTTCTGTTTGTGATCCAGATCCAAGTCCATCCAGTATGTTTTCTTCTGCTACCACATAAGGCTGATTGATCAAGCTTTATTACTAATAGTTCCACTGTAAAATTGCCTTTTAAAATCACATGAACTTTATAGGACACTGTAGGAAAAACAACTCAAGTAACTAGTTATGGAGCTGCAGGAGAAAGCCTTGAAACCCAGACTTTATTTCATCCCATCTCTAATAGCTTTAGCTCTTGAGGTCATGATGAATGGCTCTTTTCCTGTGTTAGCTGAGGAAGTTCAGAGTCTAGAATCACAGAATCATAGTTTCTATAGATTCCAGAATCATAGTTTCTATAGATCTAATAAGAAGAAATGTTAAAACTGAAGGGAGACTCCTGGAAGAAAGAAATGGAAGAGCTTTCCAGAGACAGCTGTGTGTGCAAGCTGTGCTTGTACACAGTAAGGGTTTTATTTCCCAGCTTGTTGCCACCCTTTTTCCTTAATAATCATAAGCTGGGAGCTCACCTAGGTGATGGGCCCTCAAAACCCTTCCATGTGAAAGGGGCATACTTTTTGTTTTATGCAGAAAGGCCAACTAACAGCAAAACTTCTGTTCAGTTGAGCAATTCTGCAGTTCTCCAAAGGTTTGCAAGACTCACATTTTGTTGGTTTTCATGGAAGCAGTGAAGCTCGTATCCCTGACATAAATACCAGGTTCCTACAGGGTTGGACAAGACCTTATCAGAAAATAGGAGATGAGGAACTGATGATCTCAGAGATTCCCTTATCTAAGTCACTGCTGGGCTGGGTCACATATCAGGTTAAACAAGTTCATGTTTTATTTTTTTCAAGTGTTGCTGTTGGAATTTGTTGAGGATATTCCACTTTCCTCTTGCCTTTGGAAACAGTCTTTTGAATCTGACAGTTCTCAGGAATCAGAAGCCTTCCACTTTGTATTTAATTCAGGGCTGCTGAACATATTTTGATTTTTCTGAGTGAAGGAAGCAACTCAAGATGACTTGGGGCTGTTTAGAAATGAAAATCCACCTTGAGTGAGTTCAGTTGGAAAGTGTGCAGCATCCAAGCAGGAAATTAGGTGAGAGGAACAGTGAGTAGGAAGTGACTTATAAAACATTGGAGTCCATTTTATCAGAGAGTCATAGAATCATGAAACATCCTGAGTTGGAAGGGACCCTGGAAGTCTATGAAGTCATGAGAGAATGAGAAGGGAGCAGTTCTTCTCCATTTTGTAGAATCACAGAATCATTAAGGTTGGAAAAGACAACTAAGATCAAGTCCAACCATCAAGCCATCGCCACCATGCCTGTTAACCAAGTCCCTCATTTCTGGCAACATCAGACTTAACAGCAAGACTGAGGTGGTAGTTTATTGGACCAGATGTTGTGGAAGCAAAAATATATATACAAAAATGGGCATCAAAGGGGTCAAACCTCATGGTCCAGATGCTGTCTGTGCTGTGTGGAAATCAATACAGTGCTGACTGCTGGAAGCTGAGAAGGAAGGGAAGGATTGTATATGGATCCTAAATACTGATGCTGGCTGCTCTCACAGCAGGGTTGCTGCATTAGAAAGGCCTTTGGTATGACCTCACTTGTGCTTGAGTTTCTTTGTACACCATGCTTAGCTACCAATCACTCATTAAAAAAGAATTATTAAACCACGTGGCTGGGGAGAAGCACTGTATCTTGGCTAAATTGAAAGCTGCTGATGTGTTCCTGGTGGTGGTGAAGTTCTGGGCAAGGTAAAATCAGTAATGAAGGTGGAGCTGTAAAATCTGGAAAGATTCAATGGTAAAAAAAACGAGTTTTGTGCCCAGAACCAGAGTCAGGAGGGAGCCGTGTGATGGAATGTCCTTAGATTGTCCAAAAGCTTTTTGTAAAGCCCAGACAAAGGGATGGATATCCTGGTAGGCAAGCTGTCAAAAAGCCACTGGAAGCAGCTTATTGCCAAGTATTCCTCCTCAACTGTAGATTTCCCATTCTGAATAACTCCAGCTGGCTGTGATATGGATCCCTTCTTGCTGTGTTTGTTCCATGACACGCAGTGCCTGATGAAAATGGGTCCTGCTGGAGCAGTGTGGTTGGTTTGCCTTTCTTCCTAAATCTCCTCTCTCCTCTCCCATGCAGTGAAGCAGCTGCCCACGCCGTCGCCACGCTGGCTGAAGCCACTCTTCAGGGTGGAGGACAGATCGTCCTATCTGGTGAAACTGCAGCAGCAGTAGGAGCACTCACTGGAGTCCAAGATGCCAATGGTAAGGCTGCTGGAAAGCTGTTGTTTTGTTTCTGTTTTAATTTTATTTTTGTTTTCTGTCTTAGCCAGAGTTTTTCCTCCTTATTTTTAATGTCAAGTTGTCCCTAGTGAAAGAGTTCTGTGGGTTATAACTTGAAAAGCCTGGAGCTGAATGGTAGTGTTGACCTCTTGTTTGCTCCCCATAGTGCTGGGGATTTGCTGTCCTCCTCCTTTAAGGCTCTATGGAAGAAGATTGCTCCCATTCTCTCTTTGCACAGCGTCCAGAACTTGGTCAGTACAGCTACTTGGTGCTGTAGTAATCTCATCTCCAAAACGATTTGCTGTAGAGTGGCAGCAGATATGACCAAAACTTTATTACCCACTCATTTCCTTCCTTTCTTGAGGCTTTTTGCATGCTTGGTGGCTGCTCTTGAACAAAGCTTTTGTGCTTTGCTGGCAGATAACTCATCCAGCAGCAGTCAGGTCGCTGCCTTTTGCTTTGTTTTCCATCTTGTCACCACTGCACTGTAAGCACTGCCACTGCTTAGTTGTAGGGAGCTATATAATGTCTGTAATGTTTCTTGCTTCTTATCTCAATATCTGTTCAGCCAAGTCTGGTGACTTCAGTAGTCATCCACTACCAGCTCAGTGTGAATAAAATGGTGTGTTCATGGAAACTGGAGATGACATTGGAACACACATATGTGTTCTGGTTGGTGATCATCCACCTCCTGTATCTTTCTTTACCCAATTTTCTGAATTCACAGTTAAAAATGGTGGGTTATTTTGGTGGAATAGAAGGAGGAGCATCATGGGTTATTTGATGGAGTAGGAAGAGGAGCACCAAAATGAGGATGAGAAGGGTGAAGTTGACCAGATGACCTTCGAACTCAACTTCCAACTCGAATGGTTCTGTGATTGTAAGTTGTAAGGAAACATTGCCTTGAGGGTAGGGTTATTTGGGCTCTAGTTGCCAAATTGTGCAGCCAGGTGGCTTCTTGCCTTGTTGCTTTGCATGCCAAGCAGGTGTCTTCCTCTACAAGACCTCAGGTTGGTTCCCATCAAAATCCTCATCACGTGAGGTACGTGCTCACTGTAAAACATCAACATTTAGCTGGGGATATGGAGGCCAGAGTGGTTAACTCGTGGTGTTTACTTTGATGCCTCTTGCTATGCAGTCAGCCAGCCTGAAGAGGGAGCAGAAATGAAGGGAAAACTCATTCCCAGAGGCAGGGAGTGCATTGGATGCAGAGAGTGAAGCTGTGCTGTATTACACTTTGCCATCAGCAGAGCACGATGGGGAGAGGCGGTGTGTCTGTATAGGAGGAAGAATCTGCTCCTGGATGCTCAACCCCAGCAGCTAACCAGATTTGTACGAGCACGTTAGGATCCTTGAGCAATCTGCATCCCAGCTCCCTTTGGTCCACTTTTAAAACACGTTCACAGTGTGGATTCCTCTATGGATGCTTTCCCCTCAACCTGAGTCACTCACCAGCGTTAATACCACTTTAATGCAAGTTGGGTTGGATGGGTTTTTTTGCCTTTTTTTTTTTTTTCTAACAGCACTGTTGGAAATCAGATGGGATTTAGAATGCATTAAGAGGCACGGGCTGCTTTCCCTGTGCCCACAGCCCCACTCCCACCTCCTTCGATCCGCTCTCCTCCCCAGCAGCATTAAGGGGTTGCTTTGTGGGCACAGAGCCCCTGGAAGCGCCGTGCTGGTGGGCTCATCACCTCACCAGCTCATGTATCTCCCTTGGGGATGGAGTAGATGTTGGATATCTGTTCCTCTGTCTCAAGCTGGGGGTGGAGAGCAGGTGGATTTCCAGCGGCGCTGAGGATTTTGCTGCACCAAAGCTTTTGGTGTGAGGGTGAGCATTGCCCTGGGCACCTCCACTTGGCTGTGTGGTGCAATGGGAACCAACAAGGAGACGAGGGGGAGGGATTTGGTGCAATCAGTTGCAGGAAGGAGATGGGGAAATGACTCCTGGAGCCGTGGTGGAATGAACCAGCAAATAGCCCTGCTTGCTGCTGCTGGCAGGGTCTTCATCTGCCAACGTTTTTAATTAATGCATCTCCCTGGGAGTGCTCTCACCGTCATGTAGGCTCTTTTTGGGGGATTCTCATCCCTCAACTATAAATTTTTCCCCGTCTTATCGATGAGGAAACTGAGGCAGTGGTTGAACACATTTGGTTGCAGTGAGGTAAGATGTTGCTCCTGATTCTAGCCTCTAGATATAATTACTCTCTGACTTGCTTTATTCTATCTTAGTATCTTTCCCATTCATCCTCTGGCTCGTGAGCAATATTAAGAGACCCAAAAGAATGAAACTGGCTGAAAAGAGGCAACTTCTGCATGTTCCTGTCTTGGAATCAGGATGCTGGGAGGGATGACTGTGCTCTTTGAGCTGAGGATGTTTGCTCTGAAAGCAAAGCATTAAGACAATGTAATACCCAAAACAGGTGAATGGGACTGCAGCAGAAGCTGCCTGCATATTGAAAACGCTCTGCTGAGAGGAGACTGTGCACTCTGGGTGCTTTCAGGGTGTGCTGAGGAAGGAAACCTGATCGGCCCTGGGAGGAGAGCAGACAGAGCTGTCCCCATACTGCAGCCTTTTGTTCAGGATCGATCCGAGCTGAGGTCTGAAAGCTGCTTTGGCTGCAGCCTTCCTGATGTCATGCTTCAATATTGATGAAGCTCTGCCCACGTGGGGCTGTGCCACCCCATAAATATAACACCAAGCAGAATCCCTACCCCAAGGATGTCAGCGGAACAGCCTCGGTGCATGGGGTTGACTCTGTTTTGGTGCCATTGTGCTGCTTTTTGGACACTCTGAGCTGAGTGTTGTGCTTCAAGCTCCTTCCTCCTGCTCACCCCCAAATTCACCCCCATTTCTCCGTGTGAGAGATGTGCTCACATCGGGGGTGAGCCAGGATTATTGTGTCGTGATGAAAGCACACGGAGAGCATTAGGGCTGTGACATCAGCAGCAGGGATTAGCAAGCTCCAAGCAGAAGGAAGACGTCAGGGCAGGAGCATACCTTGCAATTAGCGTAGGATAAATGATCCCATAGCAGCATTTTGGGTGACAGGACCTTGCTGCATGGAGCAGGCGATTCCTGCAGCACGTTCAGTAGCTGGAAGGCTGCTGGCAGCAGTGGGTGCCAGGTGCAAAGCTGTCCCCACCCTCAGCTGAAGGGCAGATGGGAGATGGGAAACCCTCTGCAAAGTGCCTTCTGGGTGAGGTGGTGCAGGAAAGCAGAGGCAGATGCATGGGGTATAGCCAAGCACTGTGTGTTCTTGTCTTGGACATCCTTGCTTTGGGATGCCTGGGGACAGGGAGGTGCAGCACACTGACCCTTTTTTCCATGAGAAAGAGGATAGGCAGAGGCTCAGAGGCTGATCTGCTGCAAGTGTCAATCTCCTTTGAATCAGTAATAAACAAATTTCCCTCCTAGAGCTTCTACTTTTTGAGGAAAGAGGATCCAAATGAGCACTGACACTGGCAAAGTGCTGCTGAGCATATGAGTGGACCTGGAGGAAAGGGCTGAGCTCTTTGCAGCACCTTTCCTGGTGAGAGCAGATGTATGTTTTTTAATGAATTTAACCACAGTCTGAAGGAGAAAGGAGGAAGCACAGTTTTGCAGATGTCACCCAACAGAGGAATGGTGTCACTGGGTGCTGGATGGATGAATTCCTGAGCAGAGATAAGGAGAGGTGCTTTCTAGAGGACAAATTCCTTTGTAGAAACAGATGATGGTCCGAGTTAAATACATTGCCAAGAGCATCACCTCCAGCAGGTTTATCCTCTTCCAGACCCACACAGCTCTCTGTTTGCTTGGAGCCCCTCCAGATCATTGAGACCCACTGCCTTTGGCACAGCTTAAACCCACTATGGTGGCCCTCCTGCATTCTGCTGCTGTCCTGCATCTCTCTTGGGCCCTAATCTTTGCCGTGTGACGTGGGGCTTTGCTTGGACATCTTGGCTGATGATTAGGATTTGTCTGCCCACCAACCAGGGCTAAAAATAGTGGCTCAGACATCTCCCTCTCGTGCTGTGCTCAATGCTTCTCCTACCAGCCAGGTTCTGCTACACCAACGCAGGGACCAAGGCTGCTCCCAGCACACGTTTGATCCCCTTTGAGTTGGATGCCATGTTGCTGCCTTTAGGGCATCCCTTGGCTTATTGCCACCGTGGTGAAGACATAAAATAGTGATTTTTGGGTGCAGTTTGTTCTCCTTGAGTAGGGATACTCGTATCATTTGATTTCTGGGGAGAAGATGTTTTTGTAAGGTGGATGTCTTGGTCTCCTGTTGGCGAAGAGTGGAGTGCAAGGAAAAGCCGTTTTGAGTTTTGTGGGTTCTTTTTGCTTTTGCTTTCTTCATTTCCTTGTCCCCAGGGATGTGGCTTAGTGGGCAGTATTGGTGGTCAGTTGGTGGCAGTTGGACTTGGATGATCTTGGAGGCCTTTTCCAACAGTAATGACTCTATGAGTGGGCATAGTGGGGATGAGTTGATGGTTGGACTGGATGCCCTTTTCCAGCTGTAATGATTCTGTGATTCCTTTGCACAAATCTCACATGAAGTCTGATTTATTTTTTTTTAAGCTCCAGAATGCATCTGAGCTCATAAAGAAGGAGACACAAGGAAATCTTTGGCTTTATCTGTTGCTGTCCCTAAAAGATACCCCACCGCCATTCCCAGTGGGGAGTGGGAATGGGGCAGAGATCCACTGCCAAGTCCTTTACTACTGGATAGTGTTGAGCTTTTCTTTGGCCCCCATTGGTTTCAGTGAGCTCCCAGCCAGCCAATGAGCCTGACCCCCATCTCCCAGCGCCTCAATGACCTTCCAGCAGCCTCAGCACCTCCCAGCTCCCCTCCCCTGGTGAGTTCTGACATCCATCCCTGCAATCAGCAGTTGGGACTTACAGGCTCCCCAGCTGTCACTGCCCTGCTTTAAGCACAGGCCATTTACCTTCCACGTGTCCTGAATTAGGGGAAATGGACAGGAGGGCTGGGCCTGTTTAAAAATTAAAGCTGATTACAAGGCATTAACATTACATTTAAAGAAATAGCAGCCCTCCTCTTTGGGCATGGTTGCAATATGTTCCCTTTTGTTCTGGGCTTGGAGAGGAAACAGGGCTGCTATTGACTCTGAGCCGAGCAGGGCTTCTTTAGCTTCTCTTCTCAAATTTACAGCTGTTTGATGCCTTCTGCAGCCCTCTAAAGCAGTTTTGCTCTTGCACTTCCTTCCCAGCTTTGTGCTTGTAGCAGAAAGCTGAAACTCTCTGCTCATCTTGAATTCTTATTGGAAAATTCAGATTAGATGACGCTGTCCATCCATCTGCCTTCTGAACACAGCATTGGGAAGCTCCTATTTGGGGGATCCCACACGTGTTCACCCAAGTGCCAACATGCAGGCATCCTGGGTCAGTTGGAAAGAAAATCTTATCTTTTTTTTTTGTACTTTGGGGTTTTTTTGGTGTTCATGCAAGAGCTGGAGATGCCAATTCTTTGTTGAGTTTTTATCTAAAGGCGATGGGTTTGTATTTGGATGGGAAAGGAAAGGCAAGCAGTATGCTTAGCTTGTCTCCCTAAATATGTCTCGAGGCTGGATAGACAAACATTTCCTGGTTGGTTTGCCACTCTTCCCAGTGCAGGACTGGGATGTAAAACGCTGGAATGAGAAGTGAAGGAGCTCTGCATTGGGATGGGCTGCACCTCCTCAGCACTGTGCTGCTATTTGTAGCTCTTGCCCTAAAGGAAAGGGCACGGATGGAGCAGAACAGCAGCTCTGTGGTGCTGCTTGCTCCTCCTGACCCTTAGCAGATGTCGGTGAGTCATTGTTCCATGCATCCTTCTCCATGCCCAGCCTCACCCAGAGGTTCTGTGCAAAGAGCTGCACTTGCAGTGCTCCTCTGTGCCCACCCCCAAACCCCAACCAGAGGCTCTGTGGGCAGAGCAGGTCCTCCTTGGGGCTACTGCTGCCTTCTCAAACCAGAGCATGGTACCAGGGGTAGGACCATGTGCTTCAATCCCACCTGAGATTCCACTTCACCCTTCCTGGAGCAGAGCAGAGCTCATATCTTATCCACTGCATCTTTTGCACCCTGATCCCAGCTGACCCTGCAAGTTGGGATGAGCAGTGGGTGATGATGCAGGGCACCTTGAACATCTCTCAGTTCAGATTTCAGCTTGCATCCTGCTTGGAGCAGCATTCCCTCATCCCCATTCACATAGCGACAGGTGAGCGCTTTCTGTGGCCACGTTTCCACTTTTCTCCCTGTAGCAGCCCACTGCTACCCCCATGCTATTCGTGGGTCTGGGGGAGTGAGTGAGCACTGCGATTACACTGCATCAGGGCAGATGGAGAGGGGCTCCTAATCCCCCCTCACCCCTGCATCACAGCAATCTGCTGTTTCATGGCAGCAGGGCTCACTCTTCGCCTTGCTGGCAGGTAGACCTATGGCTACAAGGTTAGGATACCCTTCCCTGCTGGACTTTGGGGTCTGAGTGATTGAACAGAGGCTTGCCTGACTCCAGGGCAGCACGAAGCTCCAGGGTTTAATGTCTGTCAGCGGGCGTAGGGTGCAACCTGATCCAAATGGGAAGCTGGCTGACATCCCAGCAAGCTGTCGTAACGACGCAAGGCATTTTATGAAATGATATGGGGGTTTGTGAGCCTCCCCCCACCACTGGGCATCCCCCTGCAAGGAGCAATACCCTATAAGCTATGCCACAAGGCTGTGTTTTCCTAAGCACGGCTCTCCTGAGCACACCAAAGCACGTTTTGTGGGTCTGTTTGCTTATGAATTCATTAGGTTCGTACATTAGAGCAAAGTTTCCTCCCTCTTCTATTTCTGAGCATGTCTAAAGGATCGTTTTGTGGCCGTATTTATCCTCTCCGTTGGTTCCCCATAGCAGAGACTTGTTGCAAAGCCTAAAAGCACAGCCCCATCTGTCTCATGCCTCTGGGGCATAGTAAAGAGCCCCATCCTGAGCTGCTCTCTTGCAGCCATGTGCTCATTGCCCACCAGCCCTGCCAGTGGCAGGATGATGGAGATGGAGGGTTTTAATTCATGGCCCCAAGAGGCTGCACCGGAGACCTTCAGACTTCTGTTTTTCCAAATACTTTTTTTCTGAGTGAAACCCATTCCTCAGCCATGCTGTTCTGGTTTTTGGGGTTGAAAGGCTGTTTTCTTGCCACTCCTTTGAGGAAGGATTCATTTATTTCTTCTTTGAGGTGGCAGTGGATGGCGTGAAGGCTTGGAGAGACAGGCAGATGGCAATTTGGGTGGCGCTGCACAAAGGTTTGATGGTGTGCACAAGAAAGAGGTAAAGCTGTCCCTGTAAGGAGCCCTTAAGGCAGAACCATTTCTCTTTGCCCTCTGAGCAGAAGGGAACGCCATGCTTTCCACCTGCAGTCCCCCTGGGAAGTGAATCGAGGGCGTTTGCTCTGTCCCTGGCGGCCCCTGTCTCCCAGTGACCTTCTCAGCTCCCGAAGACAGCTTGGCTTTGCTGTAAAGCAGCTCATGTGACAGTGGTAATCCGCAGCTCGTCAACAGCTGGGCAGGAAGATTGCAGGGAATCGCCCTATTTTCCTGTGCTGCAGCCTCACGCCAGAGCAGGATGGTGCCTTCTGGGCTCCAGCAGCAGGTTGGAACATTGATACTCACAGCACTGCAAAGCTTTCCAGGAGCACACGTGCTTCTGTGAGTCGAGGTAAAGCTGCAAAACAAGTTCCAAGAAAGGAAAAAAAAAAAAAAAAGCCCAACGCTTCTGTCTGACGTGACTTCCTACAGATCTTTTCCAAAGATGGAGTTGAAGTTGTTCCTCCCACCCTCATGGTATCCTTGGGTTGAGTTTATTCTCTAATGCGTATAGATTTCTTTCTCTGTTATGTTTTCTGGTGGTTAATGTGGACTCCTCTGTGATCCAGGGGAGGAGTGCAGTAGACCCACGGCCATTTGGACTCTTTAGCACATGCCCAGCAGTTTGCTTGGAGAAGACAGCCTCTAAGAAGGGAGAGAGTTTGACTTGAAGTGAATTGTGGCATTGTTTGTTGCTCACAGATCATAGCAAAACTTTACCCTTTGTGAGTTTTCCTCCTTGCTGTCAGCAATTTGCCTCCATTCCTCCTGTTCCAGCAGGAAGGAGAGGTGCTCTGATCAGGTCAGGAGCTTTGTCCCCACGTCATCCCTTCTGGTTTCTCTACCAGAAACCACTACCAGTGCTCTTGTAGTGTCGATATGTTGTCCACCAGGACACGGCCTGAAACAATCCCTCATTTCACGTCAGCCCTCAGAAATGGCCATCTGTTCCCTCTGCCCTGTGGTAGCTTTGAAGGAGAGCCCTCAGCAGTGAAAGGCTCTCTTCTATTCCCCTGAGCTGCCTCATCTCTTCCCTTCAAAAAGGAAAAAAAGAAAGCTCTGTGCTCCCGAGCATTAGGGGGCTCTAATTGGTGTGTGTGTGATAGGGCTGTTGCATTTAAAAGGTGAACATGGAGCTAATGGAAACACTTTTATTGCTGGTGTAAATATAGCATGCTCGACCCCTTTGAAGTCATAGGGATCAGCAGACAGTGGTGTTCGTATTCAGTTCTGCAGCGTTCAGATCCAACCTGCTGGATGCTTCCTGTTGCTCTTACCCCAGGTATGTCATTGTGTCCTTGACTAAATCTTCTTGGAGGACTTTTGTGTGGTTTTAGTGCAAAAAATAAGAGTCTTAAGTCACTCTTCTAAATAGGAGCTGAGTATGGAGAGATTTGAGGGCTGCAAATTAATGGTCATGTGCATGAGGTTGATGGTTGGACTGGATGATCTTATTGGTCTTTCCAACCTTAACGAGTCTATGATTGATTCTATGCAATGAACAAGGATTGGACTTTGCGGGTTCTCCAGCCACCTCCTCCTGCTCTCATTCATTCTGCCTTTCCTGGGAGCTGAGAGCAATGGACGGACCATTGTGCTTGGTCCAGTGGGTCCCCTTGCACCCAAGTTTGCAGCAGGGATGCTTTTGCAGATCCATTTTGTCGCCAGAACCCATCGTTTCGATCCCGTTCGTTGGCCATGAATGTGCACTCTGTTACAGCAGCAAGGTTCCTGCTGAACGAGTCAGCAAAGCGCTGGGAAAATGGTTTTTAGCTGAAGCCAGAGCCTATCTGGTTACATATCACCTTACTGCAGAACAATAGCTGCTTTATACTCCCATGTGCTAAATGCTCTGTAGTGTATGCTAATGTCCATGTTCACGTGTGATCTATGGGGCAGCGTGCTAACTTGGGAAACTCATTTAGATCCCAGCCCCTTGTAGCCCTAAAATCACACCAAGCTCCTCTTGGAGACCAATGAAGACTCAATGAATCTCCTCACCAAATGCTCTGGGGACGCATAGAAACGCCTCTTTGGCAGCCACTTCTCATTCATTTCACATCCCTGGTTAGTGGAGAGCATTCTTGGAGGTGGCTGGAGCTTCCCCAGGACAGATTTTCTCCATTCTGTGTTTCTCTTTGGTCCTCTCTGGTCCAATTAAACCATTCATCTCAACGTTTGCCAACTGCACTACAAATATCTGCAAGTATCTCGCTGTGCCTCCCACGTCTGCAGATAATATCCTGTATAGAGTCAAAAATATTCAAGTTACAGTGCCTAATATTGGGGTATTACTTAAGTGTATTACACTAATATTGGGGTATTACTTAAGTGTGGATAATGAATTAAACCTAGCCTACAAGTGTTTTCCCTACCCAATGCCCCCCATGACTGCAACATGTGTTCAGTCTTTTACACTTGCATTTCATTGTCAGGCATCCTAGCAGCAGACTATTCAGGCTACAAGTGGAGCCTAGCAGAGAGTTTATCAGGTGAGTGGCTTTTCCTGGTAGTAGTTGTTGAATATGGGGATCTGGCTATCAATGGCACAGCCAACATAGTTGATTTTGGTTCCTGACACTGTGGTGCTTCTTGGGGGGTGAAAGGGCTTTGTGTCTCTTTTTCTTCTTCTTTTTTTTTTTTCTTTTTTTTTCCCTTCCCTTTCTTATTACACTTTCAAGGGGAAGCCACTAGGCTTTGGATATAGGTTGAGGTTGGAGCATTGGGCTGGAGATGCAATGGGGTGGGTTCGTATCCTGCAGCCCCGTCCCATTGGCCGTACACAAGCCGACCTCCCTTATAACCATCACTTAATTAAATAATTAGTGAAGAGGGCTGCTTTAACAGCACTCAGTCAACCACAGGTGGGGCTGTTGGGGGGCGTTGTGATCCTTGGAGTTGTAAAATTCATCTTTTTGAAGGTCACGGGCTCAAGGCAGAGCTAAATCAGCAGTGGAAAGGGAAGAAAACCCCACAGCCTCGCTTTCAGCGCCCATCAGTTTTAAGAAACCATGGGCTAAAGATGGTAGCAGAAACCTAAATACAGTAGGTGCACCGCATGGCAGAGGAAGGCAGACATGAGAGAGCACCCATGGGTGCTTTGCTGGTGTAGCCTCTTGGATTCTGGACGTTGCATCTCTTTCTATATGCGACTGTCTTCCCAGTATTGTTGATTTTCAAAGATAATTTGTTAGAATATGTGCTTCAAAAAAGAAAAAAGAAGAAAAAAAAAAGGGAAGTTTTTCAATTCAGGTGACTTTTGAAAACGGGTTTTAGTCTTTTGGGTTGAAGTAATACAGTATTTTATCACTTTTAGGTGGTACTCTGCCTTCATTCTCCCAGTACCCTTTAATAAAACCTTACAGAAAATACAGGATAGAGGCTGTTTTAAGAGTAAGAGTCACTCTCTATATACCCTTTATAGAATATCCTGAGTTGGGAAGGACACATCAAGTCCAACATTTGTCCCATTGGAAGAGCCCATGTGGGTGTTAAACACATAGCAAGCAAGTTAGCAAAGTTTTTATGGCAAAACAGAATCCCATATGGTGGGATATTGCTACACTGTCTGCCTCTGCTACCATGAATTTAATGTCTTATGCTTCATAAGAGGAACAGATTTAATTTATCTGTAGATGTTTCCTGCCTGTGGTTTCTGGGGAGCTTTGCACTGGTGGCACACAGGTGACACAGCTCTGCTCTGCTCAAAAGGTGTTCCTCTCTTCCATATCAACAGAAACAAACCCCAGGACTGAATTCCAGGTAGAGTGGCATTAGGGGCTCCTGTACTTTCTCTATTTTTTTACCTCTGTTTCCTCTCTCTGATTGACCACGATAGACTGCTAATCTTACCAGGTGTGCCCTTCACTCCACAGCAAAGCCAGCTGATCAAGGAAGCTTAGAAGGGTTATTCATTAAGCTTTCATCTCTGGAGCATGGTAAAAAAGGCTTCCCCTACACAGGTAGATGCATGGCATGCTCGGCCTCCTCCTCGCATCTTCCTCACTTCTCCTCCTCCTTGGGCTTAGCACGGCTCACTGTGGGGACCCCAGTACTTGTATGTGTGGGAACAGCTTTATTCCTCCCAGGTCTTGCTGTCGAGCTCAAAAACCATCACCAAGAGGAGAGGGAGAGGCAGGTCACCTTATATAGGGCACAAGGGCTGAAGGCACGAGGCTAATCCGTTGGGACACCAAGTTGCTGCTTTGCCTTCTTTCCCCAGCACCCTTCCCCTTCCCATTTAGTATTTTTTAGTAACTTTTAATTAAAAAAAAAAAAAAAGAGAATGAAATAGGAGTTATCAATTCCAATCAATTCCATCAACATACAGACGGAATGGGAGAGCCAGCATTTTGGATGGAAGACACAACGTTTCAGGGAAGCAGAATGGGAGTTTTCCACTCCATCAATGTAAAGATGGAATGAAAGACCCAATATTTTGGGTGGAAGACCTGACATTTCAGGTGAATCACTTGCAGTGTTAAAAATAATGGTCAATTCTTCCTTTTGCTGTGGATGATTGCAGGTGGAGGGCTTCTGGTGGGTCAGGAAAGGGCTGCACAGCCTGAGGTGCGTAGAGGTGGTGGTGAAGTACCATTGGTGGAGGAGGTCTTGGTCATTATTCCTCAAAGGCCTCACTCATAGCTGTGTCAGGGAAGGGTTGGGCACTGGGCTGCCTCCTGGATCCTTCCTTCTCCCACGTGTGCTGGAGAAATGCTCTGGAGAAATCCATGAGCGTTGCTTAACGGGTTGGGGATGGGATTCTTGTGAATCGGTCGTTTTGCACGCAAGTATTACAGTATTACAGCTTCAAAACCAAACATACAACAAAACAATAAAAACCCAAAGTAAGAAAAAAAAAAAACCCACAAAAAGACAACCAACTAACCTAATATGAGCCAAATCAAGCACCACTTTGAAAAAGAAACAGACAAAAAGAAACCCAAATCACCACCCAGACCCAACCTAAAAGCCCTGAATCGTTTCCAGGGCCCACGTTGGTCAATTGGCAACTGAGAGTGGTGTCCTTTAGTTCATACCTTTGGGGTGGGGTTGTATGTTCTCTTGGACTTTGTATGGGATGAAGTAACCCAGGTCCCTTTGTGGTGTGGGTTGCCTTCTCCTATAGAGGCGAGACCGAGGAATAAGGGAGATGAAGCTGAAGGTCTTCCAATTCTTGCTAAGCTGGGACTCTACATGAAGAAAAGAAGTCTTACCTGCCTCTGAAGGATAGCCAAAGATGGAGACTTTGCAATTTCCCCAAGTTCTGGAGCTTCACAAACCTTATGTTTACTGATTGTCTTTTTTTTTTTCTCGTTTATTATCCCTCACTTAATATCCATGCTGTGCCTCAAGTTGGTATCCTACTCTTTCCTACTCTGTAGAAGATGGCCAGGTTGTTTTCTTCTTCTCTGCATCACTTTTGTTGGGTTTGTAGGCTGTCTTGTGTATGGAGGCCAAGGTTTTCCTGGTGCTGTTTCACTTTCTCTGTGCTGCCAAACATTTTGTTGCTTGGAGATCCTCTAGCAACGGAGTTCCATGCTTAAATTTAAATGTGCACTCTGGTTGTTTTGAAGCAGGATCGTGCTAAGCAGAGAGTTTGTACCCATTTCCCCTCTGCTAAGTAGGAAGACTGAAGCCAAAGGTCTGTGGATGAGCTGGAGACAAAGAATTAAAATTGAAGTTTTCATTCCTTTCAGCCTTCTCTGTCGTTGGCCTGAGCTCTGTAAGGCTTTCAGAGCTCTCCGTTGGTCAGGTAGATCTGTGAGGCTGATCAGTGTTCTGCTGTCTCTGCCATGCTTGGAAACAACAAACCAGACAACTTTCAGCACTCATCCCTTTGATGTCTGAGAGAACAGAGCAAGTTGTGCCAACTTAACACATCCACTGTGTGGGATCTGCTTCATCTCCTCAGTGCTGAGGATGTTTCTGGTGCCAGTAGATCCCCCAAGAGCAGCATTGGGTGCAACTGGCCATGGCTTTTGCCTTCTGCTGATCTGAAGTGGGCTTTAGATTCCCTGTTGGAAGAAGGCATACAACACTCCATTGAGGTCTTGTCTTTTGGTTAGGTTATGTTGCCTAAATTTGAAGATAACCTGATGATGCTGTGCTGTGAGGGTCTGCAAAGTGAGCGCTGATGTTTTGCCCCATAAAAGAAATCCAAAGAGCAGTTTGTCAGTGCATTGCTTCTGAGTGCTGCATCAGACTCCAGGTCCCAAATGCTGGAGTCAAACCAGCATTAGTTTCTCAGTTAGTTTCTCAGAATGGTCTCTCAGTTTGCCTTTTGCTCCCTCAAAGTCCTGAGGCTGCTTCCAGAATGTTGCAGGAGATCAGTTCACGTTGATGCTAGCAAGGAAGATGATTTTGCACTTCATGAAGGAAGAGGAGATGGTTTGCTTTTCCAAGCTCAGGTTCAGCATGGTGACAGCAGTCAAGAATGGGGCTGGTTCTTCTCTTTCAACCATCCAAAACTTCACTTGTGTGCTCTGTTTGAGCTCCAGGCAGAAAAGTGTGGCATAAGGTTGTGCTGTCCGTGCTCCCCATGGTGCAGAAGGATGCTCCAAAGCATTCATCAGAGGGGCCCATCTCTGGGAAGATAATACTGGACATTTATCTCTGAGTGTGTGAGAGGTTCCCTTGAGATCATCCATTCTTCAGTTTCTTCCACTCATTCTGCATGTTTGAGTATTGATCTGTGTGGTGGTCCAGCTCACCTGGTTGGCTGTGCCTTCCTTCTGCACTTGCTGTGATATCGAAGAAGCATAAGAACCAGCAGAAACTGGCTCTGTTGTCCCCATCCTCTGGATACTGGATGGCCAATCATCTCAACCTCCTACTCTTCTCCCCCAGAGCCCTTTGAATGGTGGTTTAATGCACCCACTTGCAGTTTGGGATCAGAACAGTTCTGATGTTGCTGATCCCCTCTCCGTGTCAGGTAAGGTGCCTGTATCAGCCACTATATGATATTTGGCCTCAGAATCCCATGGCCAGAACCTAACTCTCCCCCTTCTGCAAGCCATAACCTCTTCTCTGCTGAAACAAATGCAAAATCCTTGTCCTGGCAGGCTGCAGGTAAGCAAAAGCATGACCTGGGTGCAATCCAGAGCCTCCTGCTGAGGGTAGAGATGAACATCATCGTTTCTGCCAAATGGTGGGAGGAAATCCCAAATGGGCAGCTCCAGCCCAGCTGTGTCATCTCACTGCTCTGTGCATTATCCATCACCTCTGCTGGCTCCTGTCCACAGGTAGGAGCAGCTCTGGGGCTGCTGTGAGCCCAATTCCGTCTCTCCACTGGGGCTTTTCCACCCCAGCACGACTCGAGTTTTTTTTTTTGGAAGATGTGTATTTTCCAGAGACTTGAAAGTTTTGTGTTTGTTTTTTTTTTTTTTGTAATTTTATTTTGTCTAATGGATTTCCTGTTTTTAATACAATTGAAAGGGTCTGAAATCCATGCTTTAGATTAACATATGCCAGCTAGATTAGGGCTAATCAGGGCACAGGTCTGAGCAGATGCAGCACAGGGCCAATCCTAGACCTGATTACAGCATCTCAGTGGTTTAATCGCCTCTCTCCCAAGGGCGATCATCTCTGCTTTAATACACAGCAGACTTTCCAGCCCTCGCCCTCTCCTCCTTTGGTTTGTCACCACTCCTGCCAGGAAGGCCACTGCGTCAGATGCTGAGACGATTTAGCTTAATCCCATGCAGAAAGGGAGCTGTGCATCGCTGTCTCTCGCAGAGACCAGAGACCTCCCGGCTCTTACGCGCAATGTATCCAAGTTGTAGTTAGCCTCGGTCAAACCTTGGCCAAATCAGGCTCATCTTTCCCAAAGAAAACCCCCCTTTGGTTTTTCCATCTTGCCATATTTTGGTAATACCTGTCTTTCACAATGGTCCTATTATGGCCAACTTGTGGAGGGATCAGATTTTTTAATGCTGCGTGCTCAGCGTTGCTGGTGACCCTCATCTTTGGGTTGGCCACGGGGAGCAGAGTCATCTCAAAGAGCTCCATCTCATCATCGTTTCTTGCAATGCCTGTTGTTAACAGTGCCCCTATTATGGCCAACCCGTGTTTAAACATCATGGAGGGATCAGATTTTGAACCCTGCTTTATGGTGACCCTCGTTTTGAGTTGGCTGTGGGGAATAGACTCATCTGTGGTGAATTCCTTTGGGTCAACAACCTGAATCACCCGAAAGGCTTAGCTGGGTCATTGGTCTGGAGCAGGGATTTTGAGTGCATCCCAGGCCACATCTCCCACTCTGTGCCAGAACCTGCTTACAGAACTGTGCTGAATATCTTGAGGATCTTATTGGGGGTTGCCTTTGAGAGAGCTGAGCACGAGTTCTTGTTTCAATGCTTTGTAGCCTAAAACTCTTCCCTATTAGAAAGCACCTCAGGAACTCTGTGTTTCAGCTGCCTCCACGTCATTTGTAGCTGTTGATGTTGAGCCGTACGCAAGGAAGGTGGTTCCTCATGGGGCTGCGAGCTGCATAAAACTGTAGATCACCCTTTTGGAGATGGGGCAGCCCTCTGGCTGAGGCATTGCAAAATGTCCCTATCCGTAGAGTGCCACGAGATCCCGAGAGCTGAGCTCGGCCGGGGTCACCCACCTGGGCAGTATGATTAACTCCTAAGCTTTCCTGTCTGTGTGCAGCGAGTTATCTGGGGACACCGAGCTGCACTCTGCTGCCTCTGGTTATTCAATGAGTGCCCTTGGCAGGACAGAGATCCCTGCCTGCCACAGAGAACTGAACCAAAGGGGATCCTGCTGCCGTTTTGGGAAAGCTTGGTCTGATCTCGTTGGATTTTCAGGGCTGTGCCCTCCTGTGCTGCCGGGCAGTTGGGGTTTCAGTGGTAGGTTTTTCCTTCTTGCAGTTTTTCTTTCTACCTCTGAGCCTCTTCTCATCTCACACAGTGTGATGGGGGTTGATTATGGGACTTCTCTAACGTTTATAAGGGCTGGGCTCCATTAAGTCTGAATAATTACACAAGCATGATGGTGTGGGTGTGATACCATCTGTGTGTCATGGGGTGGGAGATTGTCTTTTACCCTATCCTTGGCTTTCTTGCAACCATCATCTTCTCCCCTAGCAACCATCTTCCTTCTCCCCCTGCCCCCCACCATCATATTCTGGAGGTTGGTAGCCTTGCCTGTGTCCAGGAGGTTAAGACTTTGTGATCCTTCAGGTCCTATGCCATTCTATGATTCTGTGATGATCCTTTCTTCACCCCTACCCCTCACTGTCTTCCTTTGCCCCTACCCAACATCACTTTTGTTTTCCCTTACCCACCATTGTCTTTTAGGGGTTGTTGGCCATGCCTGTGGCAGGACAGTTGGAACTTAACGATCTTTGGGGTTCCTTCCAACCCAAGCCATTCTAGGATGATTCTTCCTTCCTCCCACCCGCCACCTTCCCTGCTACCATTGCCTTCTTCAATCCTTGACTTCCCACAAGAACCAAAGGACCCTGAAAGCTCCGCCACATCTCCACCCGTATCCAACACAACCCCTTTATGGCCCGCACCACGACACTCAACCTCACCAACCCCGTTCCTTGGCAGAACAGCGTTCCCTCATCGCTCTCACATTTCTCCTTTGTGTCTCCGCAGGCCTCGTGCAGATCCCAGTCAGCATGTACCAGACCGTGGTCACCAGCCTGGCGCAGGGCAACGGCCCCGTGCAGGTGGCGATGGCACCGGTCACCACACGGATAGCAGACAGCGCCGTCACCGTGGATGGGCAGGCGGTGGAAGTGGTAACTTTGGAACAGTGACCATAACCCGCAGCGGGATCACGATGATTTATTTTTATTTTTTTGAGGGGTTTTTATTTTTTTCCTTTTATTTTATTTTTTTTTTCTTTTTTTTTCTCCTCGTCTCTTAATGCAAATAAAATTTTTTTTACGCCTATCCGGAGATGCAATCAGGTGGCACTGAGTCTTCTGCTGACTGTTTTTAACGAAGAATAAGGAAGGATGCGTGTGTTAAGTGTGTCTTTACAGCACCACTGATCACACTGGAGCGAGAAGCCCAACGCAGATGGGACTTCCATTCTGAAGAGATGAGAAAGGAGGGAAAACAAAACCACACGCAAAAAAAAATACAACTCCTTGCGCCCCTTTTCTTCCCACAACAGAGCATGGATGCTCCCACGGGGGGTGAATTAGGTTTCGAAGATTTTAACGTGGACTTTTATATGAAAAAAATTAAAAAAAAAAAAAAAAAAAAAAGGAAAGTAAAGAAAAAAAAATAATAATAACGAAACTCGGGCAAGGCTCTTCTTGGGAAAATGCATTTGTGACTGTGGGGACAGATCTCGATGCTGCCGGTCCCGGAGCCCCGTGCGGGCGCGAGGACAGCTCGATGACCGCCGTGCTTGGCTCCCCTGGTGCACACTGGAGACACATTCTTCTTTCTCTGCTCTGGAAACGCTGCCATTTCAATTCTTTTGTTCTTGTTTTTTTTTGTGATTTTTTTTTTTTTTTTTCTCTTTATTATTATTATTATAATTATTATTTCCTCTTCTTGTCAATTTGGAACGGAGCGGAAATGCCTCCGGAGCTGTGCCGGGAGGGCTGCGGGGACTCGGGGACAATATGACCAGCACTTGCCCCCGTCCTTTGCCAAAGAGCCACGACCCCACTGCCAACCCAGGACACTTGGAAACCCCAATTCAACCCTTTTGGGGAACCCCTCTGGAGCCACGTGCCAGCCCTGCTCCTTGAGCATCTCCTACTGCTGCCACCCAACTCAACTCAACCCAACCCACGTCACCCAACGTCTCCCAGAGGAGGGGGGACAGCCCACGGGGGCATTTTGGGGACAGATCCTCCAGGACTTTTCAATGGGACAAAAGCACCCCGGAAGCCCCCCATGGTGCGTGCTGGTTGTGTGTGGTATTTAATATTTTTTTTAATTATTGTTATGTTCAAGTGGCCATTAACGAAGTTCTCCGCGTCTTTGCTCCGCCTTCAAGGAAGTTTTCAGATTCTTGTATTTACTTGTTTTATAAGGAAAATATCAAATGCTCTTTGTATACACTTCTTCTGTACTTTAAATGAGGGGAGGGAAATATTTCCATAGAAAACAGCCCTGGTTTCTCCAGTTTGTTATTATTTTTTTTTAATTATTATTTTTTATCGTCGTTGTGAAGATGTCGGTGGCTTTCAAGTCCGTGTTCCTTGGGCGGTGCGATGACATTCTTTTAGTCCCAGCAGTCCCCTTTGCCCTCCCCCCAAAGAGACAAAACCAGGCAAGTAGCAGAGCATGGACCCCTATTGTTTTCCCAGTGTCTATTATTCAATAAATTGTTACAAATGTGTCTACCCACGCTTCTCACTTCTCTTTTGGGGCTTTTTTGAGGGTTTTGGGGTAACTCGCCATCTCCCCCCAGGCTCTCAGAGGGGGTCCCCGATGTGGTTTTGGATTTGGGGGTGGTTTTTGAGTTGAAGTCCTTCCTTTGAGCTATGTAAGCTTCATCCTTCGTGTGCCTCCATCAGCACCACGGTGAGCGGCGCCCCAAAAGCAACCATTGGAGTCGACTCCATGCCATGATGGGATCAAGGCCACCTCATCCCCGCTGTGCCCCCATTATCCCCATCGTTTGAGCATCCCAAGGAGGAGCCGGACGGCAGCACTGAGGTTGAGCAGCTTTATTTGAGCATGGGGGGCAGGACCGTTGGCTCCGATGTGATCTTGTAGGATCCTCTGTAGGATCAGAGCCCAGTTCTTGCAAGCCTGAAGACAAAGTGGAGTGGAGGATGGATAGAAGGACAGATGGAAGCAAAGGAGGATGAGGCACAGGGGGAGCGATCCCAAAGTCAATCTCAAAGCAACCCAAACGTCCCAGCCCTGCTCTATGGGAACCCCTCCAGGCTGGGGTTCCCCAATGGGTTCATGGTGGGGGCTCAGCCTGGCAGACGTTGTCCCCAGCCTTTAATCTGTGCTAATCAGGCTTTAATAAGCAGGTCGGGGCCTCCTGCTGGGGCAGCTCACCCAGCACACGACACTTTTATTCCCTTCCATCTCAGGGAGCGCAGCCTTGGGCTTGGGGAAGATCCCTGGGTTTTGAGAGGGTCTGAGTTTTAGAGAGTCTCTCCAACCCTGGGTGGCCCACACTGTGACCCAGCTGGGTTTGCTGCCTTTACTTTTAGCCCCAGTGCTGCACTGTGCACAGCAACCCCAAATCACAGGATTTGACCTCAAAAACTCTGCTGTCTCTGGGAAGGGACATATTAACAGGGGTCTCTGGGGTGATGCCCACCAGTGTTTGGGTGCTGGGGGATCCCATGTGCCTTCGGGTGATTGCTGGGGGTGGGGACTATGGGGATGGGTGGGGTTTTTGTTGGGGTGGGGCTTGTTGGAAGGTGGGGCTGGAGAGGATGCTCCACCTCTGATGCCCTCGAGGGAAATGTCAGAGTTGAGCCCCGGGGACATGGATGGGCAGACGGATGGTTTGATGGATGGACAAGATGGACAGGGTCAACGGCTTGATGAATGGACGGACAGAAAGACAGACTCATAGAAGGCTCAGTGGCTGTCTGGATGAATGGACACATTGGTGGAGGGATCAGTGGATGGATGGACGGACAGACGGACTCAGGGCTCAGTGGCTGTTGGGATGGATGGACATAAGGACTCACAGAAGGCTAGATGGATGGATGGATGGACAGATGGACTGATGCAGGGCTCAATAGCTGTTGGGATGGATGGACAGACGGGTGATTTGGTGGATAGATTGACAGTGATAGAGGGACCAGTGGCTTGACAGGTGGACAGATGGACAGACAAAAAGACTTGCAGAGGGCTCGAAGGCTGTCTGGATGGATGGGCAGACGGACAGATGAATGGACAGACCAGCAGATGGAGCAGTGGTTGGATTGATGGATAAATGGCTGGACAGACAGACAGACTGGTAGATGGAGCCACAGCAGGCTGGTTCGATGGATGGATATGGGGACGGGCGGATGGATAGGCAGCTAGATGCATGGCTCAGTGACTGGACAGACAGACAGGGGGGTGGGTGGGTGGCCTTACTGATGATAGCTGAGTGGATGGATGGAAGGACAGACAGACTGATATGTGGCTGGACAGATGGACGATGGAAGCAACAAGCAAACAGACAGAGACAGACAGCCTGTGCTCCCTCCCCACACTCCCACCCGCCCCACTAGGCAATGTGGACCCCCCATCCATCTCCATCCTTCCTTCCGTTCGTCCCTCCCCCGGCGCAGTGAGGAGGTTGGGAGCGTGCAGCCTTCACTCTAATCCCACATGATCCAATCTCTGCAGGCTTATGGCCGAAAGCTCCGTAATCACCCGGCGCTGCCCTACATATCCCCACCACCCCCCATCCAAACCCAGCCAGGAGCAAGGAACCCCCCTCTCCCCACCCCACTGTGCAAACCCCACCCTCCACCCCCCCACCCCAAAATGCTGTCATCGTCCCTCCTGCACTTGGGAACAGGCAGAGACAAATGGCAGTGGGGACACATGGCAGCATCGCTCATGCCTCAGTTTCCTTCCCACCCCATAAGCTGGCACTGGCAAGATGTGGGGCAGGAGCCACCTAATCCACCCCCCCTCCTCATGTCGCAGGGATGGATCAGCGCTTAATGCCTGGAGTCAAGTGGGGACACAAGGCCAAGATGCTCCAATGACCGCTTTCCAGCAGGACCCTCCCCTCTATGAGGACATTTCCATGGTTGCCCCCAAAACCCTCCAAAAAAACAGCACATCTGGAACCCAAACCCACTGTCCCCATGGCTGGGCACCCCCTAAAGATCCAGAATTGGAACACACAAATGGAGCAGGACGCTGTAACAACCCCCTCCCTACAGCCATAGGTGCTGGGGGCATCAGGGGGGTTGTGTCCGTGGCGTTTCCCGGGGCTGTAGTTGGCAAGTCTAGAACCACCGGATCCTGCGAGCGCACCAGTGTGAGTTCTACCATTGCCAAAAGCAGCCAGGACGGGAAGAAGGCAGTGGTGGGCTTGGGAAGCTGCAAAAAGAAACCCAACCCCAACCCCAAACCAAAAATTAAAATTGAAATTTAAAAAAAAAAAAAAAAGAGAAAGGAAGATTTCCCAGTTCCACCCCCAGGAAGTCCCTCCTGGGACTGAATATCATCCCGAAGCTGCATCGCAAATGCTCCATGTGCTGAAAACCCCATGCCATCATCATTCAGATGTGCATCATATCCCCCCAAAAGGACCCAGTTGATGGGAATTCCCCACTCCTCTTGTAGGACCCCAGGATGAAAGCACCGGAATTTTAGGTTTCTATCTCTCCAAGGCTTTCCTTGCCCTTACCATCCCAAATCCACCCCAAAGCCATCCCTCCATAACCAAATCTATCCATCCATTGTCAAATCAATCCATTCAACACCAAGTCCATTCATCACAAATCCATCCAGTCATCACCAAATCCATCCATCCATCCCCAGTCCATCTCTCCATCATCAAATCCATCCATCATCAAATCCATCCATCCCAAATCCATCCATCCATACCAAATCCATCCATTGACAAGTCTATCCATCCCAAATCCATCCATCCCCAGTCCATCCATCCATCATCAAATCCATCGCCAAATCCATCCATTGACAAGTCTATCCATCCCAAATCCATCCTTCCATCACCAAATCCATCCATCTATAACCAAATCCATCCATCCATCCCAAATCCAGCCATCCATCATCAAATCCATCCATCCCAAACCCATCCATCATCAAATCCATCCATCCATCACCAAATCCATCCATGCATCATCAAATCCATACATCACCAAATCCATCCATCACCAAGTCTATTCATCCCAAATCCATCCATCCATCATCAAATCCATCCATCCATCATCAAATCCAGCCATCCATCCCAAATCCAGCCATCCATCATCAAATCCATCCATCCCAAACCCATCCATCACCAAATCCATCCATCCATCATCAAATCCATCCATCCATCATCAAATCCATCCATCACCAAATCCATCCATCCAAAATCCATCCATCCA
>NW_024962265.1:138085-139814 GCF_019238085.1 Lagopus leucura
CAAATCCATCCATAACCAAATCCATCCATCACCAAATCCATCCACCCATCACCAAATCCGTCAGTCCATTGCCAAATCCTTCTTTTGCCAAACCCATCCCTCCATCATCAAATCCATCCATCCCTTGGGGTCGTGCAATGGGAAAATGGCAAAAAATACCACATCCCCTCCCATCCCATGGTGCTCTCTCCGCCTTCTCCCATATTGGCACTACACATAATTGCTCAAAACACATAAAGCAAAGCAAAAATGTGCTAGTGCCAAAGCGGGCCGGGCGGCACGGCGGCCCCGCGGGGCTCGCGGGTCTTTCTCTGCTCTGTTTATGGCCCTATGGTAATTCACTGACCGCGGGGTTGCACAGTGAATTCTACCAGTGCCATACACAGAACAGGAGTAGCGAGCTCACACCCTCCCATTTCCACCTGGTTTCACCCCAAAACTCCTCCCCAGTCAGTGCTCCCAGAACGATGAGCCCAGTGCCAGGAAGTCTCACTGGCTACAAATACCCTACAAAGCTGCAAACATCCAGAAGGTTCACAAAGACTCTATAAGGTTGCAAAGATCCTAAAAGGTTGTGAAGTGCCCTCAAATGTTGCAAAGCGCTCTACGAGGTTGCAAAGGCCCTACATGGTTGCAAAGGCCCTATAAGGTTGCAAAGGCCCTACATGGTTACAAAAGGCACTTAAAAGGTTGCAAAGCAACTCTCAAAGTTGCAAAGACCCTATAAAGCTGCAAACACCCTATAAGGCTGCAAAGCGCCCTAAAAGGTTGCAAAGACTCTACGAGGTTGCATAGTCCCCCTAAGTGGCCCTAAAATGCCTTAAAATTCTTGTGGATGGTTGCAAATACCCTAAAAGGCTGCATACACCCTAAAAAGTGGCAAAGCATCCTACAAGCTTGTAGTGCACCCTATAAGGTTGCAAAAAGCCCTGCAAGTTGGCAAACATCCCCATAAGGTTGCGACCCTCCCCCAGATAATGGCCAACTCCCTAAAATTATTGCAAATCCCCCCAAAAATGGTTGCATCCCCCCCGCCTCCCCCCAGACGGCTGTGTCGCTGTCCCTGTGGGGCTGTGCCAAGCAGTGGTGGGGAGGAGGAGGAGGGCACAAAGTCCCCTTTGTGTCGCTGAGCCGCGGCCCCGAGAGGTAATGGGGATGCACCACGTGCCAGCCTTCAATTTTGGGGCTGAAAGAGGTGAATCGGTCATTTTGGCTCACCTTAAGCACGGAGAAGGGTTGGACAGTGGGGATATAGGGAGGGATTCTGGGGACATCAGTCCTCCCCCCCAGTGGGGACAATCTCTTTGGTGTGACATTGACCGCGATAGCTTCACCTTCATCCCAACCCTATACCCTGACTACTCGTCCCTATTGGGCATCGTTGACCCCCATTGGGTTCCATCATCCCCGCTGGAAAACGTTGTCCCCTCATAGGCACCGCTGTCCCCAGTGGGTGCCACCATCCCTCGTTGGGTGCCATAATGCCATGGTGGTGGCAGCCATAGGGGTGCCCCCATTGTCCCCATCCCTGTCCCTATTCCCATCCCCATCCCTGTCCCTATTCCCATCCCCATCTCCATCCCCATTCCCATCCCTCCACCCCGGCCCCCCCGGCTCTGCAGAGCGATGACGTTGGGCGATGCCGCATTGCGGATGTGCAGAGCTCACCCTTCCCTGCCCCCCTCCCCCCCTTCCCCCCCAGCTCCCCCCCAGCCCCGTTCCCCACAGC
>NW_024962265.1:142276-152429 GCF_019238085.1 Lagopus leucura
GGGGAGGAAAGAGGGGGATGTAGGGCGGCCGCCCATCCCCGTGGCCTCGGGTCTGTGCATGGAGGAAGAGGATGAGGATGGAGGAGGCTGCGGCCCCGCTGCTCTCGTCCCCCCCCGGGGGAAGGATTTTTATAAGCGGCTCCGCCCCCCCCTCGCCGCTCCGCCCCCCCCCCCCCCCCCTCCGGGGCCGCCCCGACCCCCCTTTCCTCCCCCCGGGGCCGTCCGGCGGCTGTCGGACATCGGACACCGCCGGAGAAGCGTTGAACGGGGCCGCACCTGAACCGCCGCTGATCCGATTTCGGAGCTCTGAGAGCCGGGGGGGGGGGGGGGTGGATGGAAAGTGATCCCAACCCTATAGGGCAGAGCCCGCAGCTGCCGTGTGCACGGGGGGTGGGAGGGGTGAGCGCCCCTCTATGGGTAAGAGACCCCAAAAAGTAATAGGACCCCTAAAGTATAGAGAAAATAGGTGGAAATATAGAAAAAGGACCTCAACGTGTAGGGAAGGGATTGAAAATGTAAAAACGGGGGGTGAAAATAGAGAAAGGTGTGCGAAAATACAGAGAAGGGACCCGGAAATACAGGAAAATGGACTCAAATTAGGGAAATAATGGACCAAATATGTAGGAAAAGGGACAACAAATGTTGAAAAGAGACCCGAAAATGTGGAAAAGGGACCCAAAAAGGTACAAAAAGTGACTCCTCAGTGTCATAAAAAGGATCCCAAATGTATGAAAAGGGATCCCGAATTGTAGGGACGTCCCAGATGGGTTTGGACAGTGGTGAAGTGTGGATGGAATACAGCAAACTGCATCAAAATGAGGATGGATGCACCAAAATGGACAGAAATTGACCCCAGAGTGACAGGAACAGCCCTAAATAAATATGGATTTCCTGAAAACAGACTGGAATACTCCAAAATAGAGGCAAAAATCCTCAGACATGCAAATGCTCTCAAAAAAAACCCCAACCAAAACAAACCCCAGAAGGATCCCCCAAATAGAGAAATGTCCCCAAAACAGACAGGAGCGTCCCCCCAAAAAAGATCTGAATGCCCCTAAATCAGACACAAGCACGCCCAAAACAGACACCCCCCAAATCAGAGGCAAACTGGCACAAAACAGACGTAGCTGATCCCCAAATGGACACAAGGATCCCCAAAACTGGCATGAATGCCCCTTCACACCTTCAAAATGAGCACGAGAGCGGCTGAAACAGGCACAGACCCCAAAACACCCCCCAGAATTGTACACGTGTGTCCCCAAAAGCAGATGGGAACACCCCCGAACTGCATTGCCTCCGCATGCGCTGGGCTCTGCGCTCCAAACCAGCTCGACCAGTTTGGGGCCATGGAATGGGATTGGGATCGGGTTGCTGTGGGTCATGGCGGGTGGATGCGTGCCGGACATGGGGACGGAGGTGGGAGCAGAGGGTCTGTTCCTATTTCTTTTTGGGGGAATGAGCCCCCTTCCCAAGCCCCCCTGCAAGAGGGGCAATGCTGGGAGATGGGATGGGGTCAGGTGCTGGTGGCTGTGGCACCCCAAAATGGTCCCCAAGAGCCCAAGGTGGTCCCTAAGGAAGGAGGTTTCTTGGATGACCCAGAGACATGAAATCATCCTCAAGAGCATGGCGTGGTCTCCAAGACGTGGGTTGGTCCCCAAAAACTGAGTTGATCCTCAAGAATTGGGTTGGTCCTCAAAACCTGGCATGGTCCCCGAAAACTGGGTTGGTTCTCAAGAGCCTGGGATTGGTTTCCAAGATTTGAGTTGGTTCCCTAAGACCTGGGTTTGTTCCCAAGAGCCTGGGCTTGTCCCCAAGACCTGGGTTGGTCCTCAAGAGCCAAGGATGGCCCCAAGTCCTGGGATGGTGCCCAATGAAGGAGGTATCTTGGATGGTCCCCAAGGGCCTGACATGGTCCCCAAGACCTGGAATGGTCCCAAAGATCCTGAAATGGTCCCTAAGAGCCTGGAACGTTCTTCAAGAACCTTGGGTGGTCCTCAAAAACTGGGATGGTCCCCAAAAGCCTGGAGCAGTCCCCAGGATCCCAGGATGGTACCCAAGGAGGGAGGTAACAATGGATGGTCCCCAGGAGCTTGGCACGGTCCCCAAGACTTGGGTTGGTCCCCAAGGCCTGGGATAGTTCCCTTAGACCCAAGAAGCCCAAGAGGGGCACCACGGGTGGTCCTCAAGAGACCAAGATGAACCCCAAGCAGGGAAGCATCCTGGGGTGGTTCTCGAGACCTGAGACCAAGATCTGGAATGGTCCCCAGGATCTAAGAGGGTCCCCATGAAGGGCATCTCCCTGGAATGTTCCCCAGGCTCTGGAATAGTCCCCAGGAGATGGTAGTGTGATTCAAGGGGCACATAGGGTTGTCCAGGCTTCAAAACCATCCATAGAGGGGACTTGTTCCATCCCGAACGTGGTGTGGGACCCCTCGGCACCAGTCTCAGTGTTATTTGTATTTTGATGCCATCGGGGTCTGCCTGAAGTTTCTTGGAGGCCTCAACCTGGCGTAAACCGAGCGGAGCAAATGGGCCTTCTTTAAAAATTTACACCGTCTCCTTTTTGTTCCTAACCCGAATATGAAATGTGCAAGGAGCTGGGGGGCCGGGCAGGGCCGCCCCATTGGCGCTGGGATGATTGGGGCAGGAGCTCAGCCTGGGTTGTGTTTGTTTCCGAGGTTTCTCGTTTGTGCTCAGATGGGGATGGAAAAGATAATGCAATATTGATGCGAGAGCGTAACCCGAGTACATTATCCGTGGTGCCAGCACGTTTTTATGGCTGTGGTGAGGTTGGCTCTGGTAAAGCCCGTGAGATTCCCTATGAAAATATGGGGTGGGACTTTGGAGAGGGGTAGAAGGAGGTGGTGGGCATCACAGTGAGATGGGTTATGTAGGGTCAGCCATTGAGAACACCTCTAAAACCCTATGGGGATGGCACCCAAAGCTCCATAGAGGACAGCCAAAACCCAACGGTCATGGCACCATAGGGAAGAAAGCCCAGACTCCAGGTGCTGGCACCCAAAGCTCCAATGGAGAAAGCGCCCAAAACCTCATGGAGGTGGAATCCAAAGTACCCAAAACCCCATTGGGTATGGCACTCAAAGCTCCATGGGGAGGACAACCAGAATCCTATGGGTGTAGCTCCCAGAACTCTGTGGAGAATGCATCCCAAACACCACAGGGGAGGCAATAGGGTTGGGTTACTCACAGCTTTGGAAATTTGGGGTGGGTGAGGGGATTGGGGCAAAGCTGCTGAGCTCAGCTTCACCTGATGGTGAGCCCGGAGAAAATGAGGAAGAAAAATGCTCCCCAAAATGGGAAAAAGATCTGAAAACCAAGGATCAAAGGAGAAAAAAATGGGTCAGAATCCCCAGTGATGGGGTCAGGCACAGCCGTTCCCCGCCAGAGCATCATGCATTAGTAATGGCCACCGATCCGCCGGCGCTGACGGCATTTCTTCCAGAGGGAGGAACAATTGGGGCCGTAACCAGAGCCAGCATGGGGCAGGTGGAGGGGCTCAGGTGTCCCCCGCAGCCCTTGGGGTCACCTGTCTCGATGCTCACGTGGAGATGCACATCCCTGGGTCGGCAGTGTGGGTATTGCTGCTGGGGGGTGGCATCCGGATGGGTGTGAGGTCCTTTGGGTGCTTTTGGGATGGGGAGAGTTTCTGGGTGCTCGTGGAGGTGTGAGAGTCCAGAATCTGCTGTGACGTGGGGGACAAAGTGGGGAGGAGTGGTACCCAGAGCCCATGGCACATGTGTCAGATGGGGATGGTACCTAGAGACCCGTAGGGATGGAACCAACATCGTATGGGGAAAGATCCCAAAGTCCTGTGAGATGGCACCCAGAGCCTCCATAAGAAAAGACACCTGAAACCCCATGGAAATGGCACCCAGAGTTCCATAGGGAAGAAACCCCAGACTCCATGGTGCTGCCACCCAAAGCTCCATGGAGAAGTGACCCCAAACCCCGTGGGGATGGCATCCAGAGCCAAAAAGAAGACCCCAGTGTTCATGGCACACAAAGCTCTATGGAGAAGACAACCAAAACCCCATGGAGATGACATCAAACAGAAGATAACCCAAACTCCACTGGGCACGGCACCCAAAGCTCCATGGAGAAGACAACCAAAACCCCACAGGTGTAACACCTACAACTTCATGAAGACCTTTAAAGCCCCACGGGGGTGGCAGCCAGAAACTCCATGGAAGAGGCACCCGAAATCCCATGGGGATGTCATTCAGAGCCCTATGGAAAAGACCCTCCAAAGCACCATGGGGATGGCACCCAGATCCCCGTGGAGGAAGCACCGACACCCCATGGTGTTGGTACCCAAAACTCCAAAGGGACAGCACCCAAAGCCACGTGTGGGTGACACACACAGCCCTGTGGGAATCCACGCTCAATAGGTTTCGCCTTTTGATGCCCTTCAGCATGGACACAATTGGGACAGGATGCTCCTGACTCCCCGTAATACCCCAAATCCCATCTGCCCCGTACAGGACAGAGCGGGAAGCGACTGGTGTGGTTCGGGGGCCACCTGCTGGGCAGAGGGGACAGTGTCACCCCCAGCTGTCCCTAAAAGACCCACGATGGGAGGAGAACAGGCAGAGGAAATAAAAGTGCTCCCTGCCCTGCTCCCTCTCTAGGGCAAAAGGAACAAAAGCCTGCAGGGTTGGTGGCTCCAATTGGTGGCGGTGGGGGTTGGATGTCCCATTGCCACCTGTGGGGCCGAAGGTGGCAGAGGGGTGTCAGGCTGGGTGCTGGCAGCAGGTGGCACTGGTACGACACGGATCTGCCACCCTGACCTCAAAGACAAAAAAAAACACAAAGAATTTTGGGGAGTTCCAGTAGATTTGGGGCAGCAGCTGCAAATCAAGCCAGGATGGGGGCAAGGGGGACAAGCCACACATGAGACCACGGCCCAATAATGGGGAACTCACATCCCTACATGCATCATCCTACATCCCAATTTCCATCCAACATCAAGCCAAACATCACACATGGGATTTAGGGACGTGGATTTAGGGTTGGTGATGGGTTGAAGATTGGGCCAGATGATTGATCCCAGAGGTTCTTGGTGGTGGGTTGGTGGTTGGACTCCATGATCTCAGCCATCTTTTCCTGCCTCAATGATGATGGGTGGTGATGGGCTGATGGCTGCACTGGGTGGCCACCACAGACGTCTGATGATTCCACAGAAATGCTCAGCATCCAACCCCATGCAGCCCCATTTTCAGTCCTCAACCACCATGATTTATTTTCCATTGGCCAAGAGCTCATCCCCGACACAAAAAATGCCCCAAGGGTGCCATAAATCCCACGGAGCCAATGATGTGGGGCAGAGGACCCCTTCCTGCACGAAGCTCAAGCACCAGGCAGCCTCTGAGGTATATACATATTTTTTATTTTAAAAAAAGTTTACAGTTCTGTCATTATACACAACTACTGGCGAGGTTATACTCTTAGAGAAGAGGCATTTCGTCAGCGGGGGCAGATTTGCCCACTACATCACAACGCAAGAGAGAAAAAAAAATAAAGAAAGGGGGCGGGGAATAAAAAGGAAACAAAGAGAGTTTAGACTCTGTTGGAGGGCGAAACGCCCCGATCTCTTCAAGTATCACACGATAGGTACCAAATACAGTCAGTAAAATAATGGCCATTTCTCACGCTGCGGACACCCCTGCGAAAGTGCTAGTAGAACTTGGGGTGAGCAAAAAGGAAGGAGAAAAGGGGTGAAACACCTCTGACTCTACGTAGGATGGGAAGAAGAGCCTTGGATGTGGGGCGTATGCCCGTCCCAGTCGAGGTTGAGTGGTACTGAGGTGATGGCAAAGCTCTGCTCCATGCTGCCTGCAAAGCAAAGCCATGAGATAGAGGAACGAAGCCGTTGGGGAACTTCCTGTTGACACTGAGGAGTTTCCAAGGATCTAAACTATAGGATGGAGGAGCAAAGCCATTGGGGAAACACGTCCCACTGACTCCAAGGGAAGGTGTTGATGCCACCAAGGAGCTTCCAATGACCAATAGGATGGACGAAGAAAGCCATTGGGGAACGTGTGCCATACAAACCAAGGAGTTTCCAAAAACCACACCTATGGGATGGAGGAGCAAAGCCATAGGGGAACACGTCCCACTGATCCCATGGCACAGCATTGATGACACCAAGGAGCTTCCAACGACCAGCGGGATGCAAGAAAAAAAGACACTGGGGAACGCATCCCACTGATCCCATGGCAGTGCCAATGACACCAAAGAGCTTCCAATGACCAAAGCGATGGGATTGGAGAACAAAGCCATTGGGGAACGCATCCTGTTGACATTGATGAACCTCCAATGACCAAAGCTATGGGATGGAGGAACAAAGCCATTGGGCAACACATCTGTTGACATTGAGGAACCTCCAATGACCAAAGCTATGAGACTGGAGAACAAAGCCATTGGGGTACATGTTCCATTGATCCCATAGCGTAGCATCGATAGCATTAAAGAGCTCCTCATGACCAGAGCTACAAGAAAGCCATGCAGGAACATGTCCTACTGACCCCAAGGGATGGTGATGATGACACCAAGGAATTTCCAGTGATCAACGGGATGGAGGAAAAAAACCCTTGGGGAAGAACACATTCCATGGCGCAGCGTCAAGGACACCAAGGAGCTTCCAATAACCCTGCTGGCACCACAGAGAAGCAAAATCCTCGACAGCCAAAAGGGGAATCGATGGGAGCAGAAGGCAAAGCCTGTTTCCAATTCAGCACCAAGGTTTGGGATGGGGGAGCTCATCTGAGAGCAGGGAGATGGGGGTCGGGGTAGGGCTGGCTGATGCTCCCATCAGTGCAAGAGAGCACGAGGCGATGACAACGCTGTTTTATGAATGCTGATAATGAAAAAAAGAAAAAAACAACCACCCTCAAGATGAAAAAAGAGCTACCCTGCTGCAATAAGGCTCCACCTTTTCCAGTCTACACACGTGGTTTTATTTACAAGCTATTGGGTGGGGCGGAGGGAGGTTTCTTTCAGGAGGAAGACTTGGAAAAAGAGGTGAAAAACGACACAGGAGAAGATGGGGAGGAAAGAAGAGCGGTGCCAGGAGCCCCAGGCAGGGTCAGGGCTGCACCAAGCACGGATCTTTTGGGGAACCTCTGTGAAACCAGTGCTCTGCAAAGCAAACTGAGGGGAGAGCGTGCGAGCGGGATGCACCGAAACAAAGGTGGGAGGGACGGAGCGATGGGGCTAACCTGCAAAAAGAAAGGGGGTGAGGTAATTAGAACACTAGTTTTTATACAATACTGAAAAAATACAAATTTTTATTGTGTTTTTCTTTTTTTTTTTTCTTTTTTTTTTTTTTTTTTTTTTTTGTTTTCTTCTTTTAAATCTGATATCACCACCCAGCACTGACTCTACTCCTAAGTAGCACCTACAGTAAAGGTTATAGCACAAGCAAACTGCTAGGTCAGCAGGTAAGCAAGGTAAACAGTGCCAGCAAATGTGGCCCCTCCCACCCCAAATAATGAGAAAACAGCGTGCTAGATAAGAGTTAAGTACACCATTACATGTTAAATAGTTAATATTACCCTTCCAACAAGCCACAAATGCTAGATAGAGAACTTCAGCACAGTCACTAGCCACAGCCCTACGTTACTGATTTAAAAGAAAAGAAGAGGGTGGGGGGCAAGGAGAAAAAAAGGAAAAAAAAAACCAAACCCTTTGCTTCATGCCCGTAATCAGCATAAATGAAATTCTTTGTATATTTTTATTAAGGAAAATCATGCTAAAGCAAAATGATACTTTATGAGTTCTTTTTCTTCTTCGAAACGAATCGATTGTGCTTTGTATGAATTAGAAATAGGATTGTAACCCTTCCAACCCCGCCGACTCGGAACTCGGTGGCGTTCCCTAAAGGAAAACACGGCTGGGAAAAGCCAAAGGCGCCGACCCGACGTTCAGAACTCTGCTCAGAGCAGCATGGGCTGCATCAGTTCCCATGCACCGTCCCATAGGCTGCGCCACACATCAAAATATCTCACCCAAACCCCTCAGAAATCCCCCCCCCCAAAATACAGCAGGTCACGTTCAGGTTTAATATCCATCTCCACTCCGGTCTCCAACACACAATTATCCAAATTCAAGTATACCAGCATCCCAGGTAGACATTTGCTCCGTTCCTTAGCATCAAAACGAACAAACGCAAATCTCAGCTTGCTGAAAAACACCCGAAGAAATCAAATATTTCATTTGTCAAAGAAAAAAAAAAGTATATATATATATATCAGGAAAAAAAAAAAAAAAGAAGAGCAGATTCACTTGCTTCCTCAATTTGGTGCTTTTAGGCTTTTTTTTTTTATTATTATTATTCATCCCATTTTTTTTTTATTTTTTTTTTTTTCCCTAGATCACATTCTTTGTTAACTTTAAGAAATTTTAATCCTGTTGCACACACACAAGCAGATGGCTACCAAGCTGGTGCAGAAGGGGAGAAAAAGGAAAATAAAATGGGTGCCGATGGATTCGTGGACCGCAGCCAATAGGGCCGATCTCCGCGGATCCGAAGCTCTCAGCACGGCTCATCCATCTGCTCAGAGCCCTCCCAGGAGATGGAGGTGCTGGCGAGGTGTTCAAGCATCCTTCAAGCAAGAGAAAAAAGCCAAACTTGGAGCCACGAAGAGCAGCAGTTTCAAAAAGGATGACGAAGTAAGAGTTGGGCTACGCACGTGCTCCAGCTAAACCAAAGAGCATTGTTTGTGTTTCATTCCTCCCGGCGAAGGAACAGCTCGTAATCCAGACCGAAAGAATAACATCCAGATGAAGGCTCCCAAAAGTCCCAAAAGTGGATGGATGGAGCAGTGGTTGTCAGTCCCTACGGTTCAGAAGGGCAGGCAGGAGTCCACATTATTAAAAACGGACTGAAAATCCCAGTCTAAACTCTTCAGCTTCAAGGCTCTGAGGAGCTCCATGCATTGGTGCTGGTTCTGTCAAACGTTTTAAATGTGACTCCGCATCCAAAACCATCGGCGAGGTTGACCTGAAGGAGCACCTTTCATCCCACTGTCTGATCTGTGCAGTTCATAGCACATCCCCTCAGATTGATCTGAAGGGAAAACGCTGTTCCATGTGAGCATCCAAGGTGGTGTTCTTTGGAAACATCGATCGGAAAGCAAACCTCTTTGCTAACTCCCTACCTACCAGGGCAGCTGTTTGAGCTGACAGTTCAGTAGCACACAAGTTTGACTTGGCCAAATGGAATCTGAATGCATGCATTTGGGCTGCATATTGCTACCAAAATGGAATGTGGGAATATGCTATGCACCTCGGGTTGAGAAATGACCAAGAAAAAAAAAAAAAATCAAGATCTAAAGGGTGATATATATATATATATCAATGCTATTATTCATAAAAACCTTGTTTAGTAATAAAAAAAATTGCTTTGTTTAAATATGAATATTATAGTCTGCTTCTCATGGTTAGGAAATTAGAGTCTCTCTGAAAAGCAGGTTGCCTCTTTTACTACAACTCCATATCCTGAGCCTCGTCTTCCGAGAAGTCGGACATGGAGCTCTCAGACGAGCTGTCCCCGGTGCCTTCTTCCTGCTCTTTTAGTGCTTCTTCTGTTGCATATTTCTGAATGTATTCTGTGTGTGACAGAAAAGAGAAAACGGGTAAGCAGCACGTATTCAGCAGTTAGAGGATGGCTTCAGACCGGTCGGGCAACACCGTGTTTGGTCAATCTCCAAGTATAGCAGTAATGGTAGGATAATCGACAGCAGTGCAGACAGAGCACTGATCCCAGGGTTACCACGTTCCTCTGGTTCACAGCAGCACTGCCCAGCAGTGAGATGTGAAAATGCTCAGCAGTGAGGGTGCAAACACACGCCATCTCTGTGCTACTACATCACACTCATAGCTAGAAACAACCTAAATCCTCCCTTGGATGGTTTAGCTCACGTTCCACTTCCTGCTAAAATGGGAGATTCTGTGTTGATCTGGAGAACAAGTTTGAATGCCATCCAGCCACCACCACTATTCTGTAAGTTGTGGATGCCTTTCCAATTGAACCATTCTATGACTGTGAGGCTTAAGGTTCCTCCCAACCCAACCCATTCCGTGACCTTTAAGGACCCTTCCAATATAGTCCACCCTATGGATCTTTAAGGAC
>NW_024962265.1:152439-152671 GCF_019238085.1 Lagopus leucura
TTCCAATATAGTCCACCCTATGGATCTTTAAGGACCCTTCCAATATATTCCACCCTATGGCCTTTTGACCTTTAAGGACCCTTCCAATATAGTCCACCCCATGGATCTTTAAGGACCCTTCCAATATAGTCCATCTTATGGCCTTTTGATCTTTAAGGACCCTTCCAATATTGTCCACTTTATGACCTTTTGATCTTTAAGGACCCTTCCAACCCAACCTATCCTATGGCCT
>NW_024962265.1:152681-224033 GCF_019238085.1 Lagopus leucura
CAACCCAACCTATCCTATGGCCTTATGATCTTTAAGGACCCTTCCAACCCAACCCATTCAAACATCCTATGATCCTTCCGGTTCTTTTCAACCCAAGCCATTCTAGGATTCTGTGACCTCTACAGTTCCTTCTAACCCAAGCCATTCTGTGATTCCGTGATCTTACACAGCCTGAGCTTAAAAAAGTATTATTGAGAGTTTCAATTCAGTTTTTCTCCTGGCAGGAAAATAGGGGGCTCTCCATGGGACCGTTCGTATACGGGGCACATTGGAGCTATGGCCACACCAATGCAGCTGGAGCCCCTTCCCAATCCAAGTTTGGAGGAGACTGTGCCTCAGCAGAGCTGTCTCTGATCTCCAAGCTCATCTCCTGCAGCCAGTTTCACATCAGCTATAGGATTAGCCAAGGAGGAGCTGCAGGGAGCCCAGAGCACTGCAGGTCAACAAAAGAAACCGTGTCTCACAGCAGGCTTCAAACCACACCAGCTCCAGGCACCCAGATCCATGAACTGCAGCCAGGAGCCAGCAGGAAGCCTTGCAGAAAGCAGAGAAACTGGTTTAACTGGGATTCCTGCAGGCAGGTAGAATCACCACTGCCAACTGTGGCTCGTGCTGCTTTTCCACACAGAGAGATGGAGCAGAAAGGTAATAAATGGACTGGGACCAGGCAGATTGAGTCTGGGAACTGCTTCTGCAACATCCCCTCTGGGATTCAAGAAGAATCTGGAAACCTGTGTGCTGAGGACATCTCCAGCAGAGAAAATCTGTTTGTTACGTGCACGCACGCTGAAAAAGCAGCTTCAGAGCATGGACAAGCGCTGAAACAGCAGTATCCCAACAGCACATCCTCCACATTGCTCTGCACGTAGGAGAGGAGCTGTTCTCATGCTGTTCTTGGGGAATTTCAGCTGTGAAGTTGCTTTCTTTAAGCTACTAAAATGCAACAAGCCCTCCTTCAAATAGCAACGCTAGAAGTGAAGGGGAATAACATCATTCCCTTGCACTCAGAGATGAGTGCCTGCAAGGAAAAAGTGCACGGCACACACCAAACCCTGCAGCCTTCCAAATTGGGCATTCATTCTTCCCAAGGAACAGAACTTGAAGACAAACACTTGGTGGAGCAGCTGTGACCCTGGCAGAGCTGCTCTGCCATGGGAACCCTGTGCAGGAGAGCAGGCTGAAAGGTGCTTCCGAGCATCTCCATCCAATGATGCACATGGTTTCAGTCTAAGTGTTAAATATATATGATGAACCTGCTTGCTCCAAGGGCAGGAGGAGCTATCCCAATCTGCTTTACAAAAAGCTTGTAAGAACTGATAAAATATTAAAGGCAGCTATGCAAACAAGGAGCACTTGAGGGCTCTCCATGCAACACAGAGAGAGACGGACCACCAGAAAGCTCTCAGTGTACACAGTGTGGATAGGAAAGCAGTCTTGTGCTCTGTCCTCAGGTCCTGAGCACTAGAAATTCCCCTTCTGAAAAGGTGCTTGCATGTGTTATCATGGTGCCTGATGTCTCGAACCTGCAGCAGAGAGCACAGGCTGGGGCAGAGATCCCTGCCAAAAGAGATGGATGCTGCAAAGTGAAAGCAAACAACGTGGCAGACCTCAAAGATGAGAAGAACCAGCTGAAGGGGGGGTCACAAAATCACACATTTACATGGGAAGGCGGGTGGGAAACAGGCAATCACCAGAAATAAGGAAATGGGATGCTGCCAACAGGCCATATCCCCCTGCTGGCTACTCCCTGTGGCTTTCTAGAAACTGATTTTCCCTAGAGAAGAGTTATTTACCCAGATGAGATGCTATTTCTTGCACAAACCAGTAAAGGGAACCCAAGTTCCTTTGCTATTTGTATTAGTTCCTTCACTGTGACAAGGGTGACACCCTTACTGGGAATTGCAGGTGACCCCAAATCCAGTGGGGATGGGTATCCCCAGGCACAGCATTTGGCAAGCCATCCTGCTTAGGATCACCAAGAAAAGAGATCTTAAAGGACAGCTTGGTTCTGTGTTATTCCATTCCTTGATGGAGAAGAAGGACCTAATGCTAAGCACCACATTTTCTATCTCTGCATCAGTAATATTAACAGATATTTACAAATTCCATGATAAATTCTTACTTGTATGGGTCTCACAGCAGCCACAAACCTTGTGCAACGTTAACTCTAAGCCTGTCTCCTCACTGCTACATCAAGCAACTGCTCTATGTGCCTATAACTAAAAAATGAAGGAAAAAAAGCAATAAATTATGTATTTGCAGATCCTGAGCTTCCCAGAGCAGAGAAGCTGTTACAATCCACTGCCTCAGTTTTAACATGTCCAAGGCTATTTTTAAAAACACTGCAATATCAGGAATGACAATATTTAGCTCTATCCTATACTTGTCACGCAAGCCTGGAACAAGACAGGACACTTGGGTACAGGGAACATGAGACACATTTTAAGCACTTAAACCTCCTCCCAGATCATCTTCACAGCATCTGACTGCCAAGATGGAAACAAGGGAGCAGACTCTCCCATTTAGCCTCCCTCAGGGATGCCCTGAGCTCTTCCCTGAAGCACCTGCTGTTGGTTAGCATCAGTCTCTTTGTCTCTTCCAGGGTGCATCTGTCATTTTTTTCCCCCTGGTTCATTAAAGCACAGAGGACACCCAAAGTGTCCCTTCATGCTGGCCTTGGAGATCTCATCTGACAAACCATTCTGCCTGGAAGCTTGTTTCCTAAGAAGCAGCAGCAATGGGCTCCAGGATAGCAAACAGGGCAGATCTGCAGAATAGTTCTTACCATCCTGTCATGCAGCTGTCAGAGGAATCAAACAGTGTGCCAAATAACTCAGTATTTAAATCAAGCTTGGCTTGACCTCATTTGTAGTTCCACCCTTGGAGTCATGCGGCATCACAACACGACGAGCTGAGGTTTAACTGCTCTGCAGTGACGTGGCACAAGTGATGAAAGGACTCCAGCACCAAACCCCACCTCTTTCTGGGTTACCTGCACTCCCTGAACAGCAGGGATTTCACAATGCTGCTGCCCCATCTCACGTGGGAGGATGGTTACGAGGAGCTGCTCACGAGGAGCTGCTCATGGAGGCTCTCCTTGCTGAGCAGGACCTGCGAACCGTCCCAGCAGGGCTCCCTGGATGAACAAGTCTGATGGTTATTCAGTAACCACAAACCACACAGGTGGTCACAGCCTCTATTCAAGAAAACCTGAAGATGCAATCTGGGCCAAAGAGTGGATTAAATGCTGACTGTGTCCACTGGATCAAGTATATACGTGCGTGGCTTTTGCCACGGCTCTGTTGCCTCTGCTCCTGTCTGCATGCAGCTGATCCCAGCTTGCTGCTGGCTAATTATTTCTGACTTGTCTCATTTGTCCTTCCCACCCCTCTGTGAGCACCAGCACCCTCACAGGCTGTGCCAGGGCTTACCCACCCCCATCAGTTAATGTCCAGCCTAGGCTCCCCTAGCTGAGCTACAAGCCTGTGAGCACCTCCTGCTCACGGTGATTACAGGATAAGTCACTCCTTTGTTCTCTGAAGGCATCCCTGACACATCAGAGCTTACAGCCCCACTCAGTACTCTAAATCAAACTCTCCAATTCTCTTGTCTTCAGAGAGACCTTCAAGACCATCTCTACCCCATTACATCCTTCCAGACATCACTAATTGGTCTGCAGCTCTCTTTAATGGCACTCTCTGAACAGCACAGAGCACTAAGCCTCAGCTGGAGTAGGAGGTGACAAGGAATTTGCTTGGCATTTACTGAAAATTCCTGCTCTGTCACGGTACAGAACTGCTTTCTGCAATGGTATTACTGATTCCTGCCCTCAGATAACTTCCCAAAGAACTGCTACCAAGCTATTTTCTGCACAGTAATCATGAAATGGAGATTTCCACTTAACCTGAGCACTTTTCCTTGCTCCCTCCTCGGTCACATATCTTTCCTTCCCAATTGTTCTCCCATCTCTAAAACAAATGAGGCTGCTGTAAGGGGAATGAATGGGGACTGACAGAAATCTGCAGCAAAGACAGTCCTCCTTCCCCTGGGCTGAGTCACAATCATACTGATGCCCTTACCTTTAATTTTCTGTTTGTACTCTTCTGGTCGGTGGAGGTACATGGCTGCAGCGTCACCATTTAGAGGATCTATAGGGTTAGGATAGGCCAGCAGCTGGGGCAGGAACGATTCAAATATATTGGTGAGATCTGCAAGGGAAAGACAAAGCTGCTCACATCCACTCACCCAGAGCTGGCCTGAATCTCTGCAAGCACCAGCACTGAGACAGCACCACAAAGTTTTGAGGGTAAATGCACTGAAAATCTGAAGTTAAAAGGGACTGCATGGGGGAAAGCAAACAGCACCATGCTTCCCCACCTCACCGAGTTCTTCCCCTGCTTCTGCCTTCTTCTAAAATCACTGTTTCATGTTCCACGACCACAGCACCGTACCTTGAACCCAAAACACTGCCAGTGCTCCAGATGATGCTGCTCATAGCAAGAGGTGGACGGTTGGACTGGATGATCTTGGAGGTCTTTTCCAACCTTGGTGATTCTATGACATTCTATGGCCATTTGACAACTAAACCTGTGTGTGCTCAGCAAGCAGAGCCCTGGAAGGATTCTTCTACTGAAGGGATTTTTTGAATTGTCATTATTTTTAAAGTAAACCTCAGGGATGTCCCTCCTTAACAGCCAAAAGCAGCACTGGTTTAACAAGGACTGGTTGAATGCATGCAGGAAGCCTAACAATAGCACTAAGAACCTGATACTTCATTAGGGAACAGCAGGGAATCTGACCACGAGGCCCCATGACTTTGTTGGTAGCTATTCTGGGTCTCTTCCACCTTAGTTCCTCCTTGAATTATCTGGCCCATTTCCTCTGCCAGCGTAGGAGGGCTCTGGTTTCACTGCAAACAGCACAACTATGCTGAGAGGCACTGGGGAGTACAATTCCCCCCCTTGGATGGTACATTCAGGAATGTAAGGAGGCAAGGAGGCAAACCCTGGGACTGAAGAGATGGATGGGCTCTGGGGGTGTCCTGACTGAAGGAGCAGAGTGAATGCAGTCATCCCAGCATCCTCTCTGCAGCTTCAAGGCATCAAAGCAAGAGAAGTCTGCAAGAAGAGAACTGTCAGAAGATGAACTTTCCAAAGCCAAGCTTCACCACCTGCTGTGGAAGGTGTTTTGTACAAAATACAAACCTGACACTTTCAAGTTGCCTTGCTCTGGTATCACAAAGAGAAACGCAGAAGATTTTTTTTTATATTAATAATCAGAAGCAAAGGAAACTCCAAGTTATTTCTTCTGCCTTTATGAGCCACAGCAACGATAAAAACGCAGCAGCACTTATTAGGAAGCCTCTTACAGAAAGCTTTCCTGTGAAATTGTTTGGAAATAGCACAGAAACCCCACTGTGACTGCATGAGCATGCTGCAGAAGAGGGCTGCTATCCAGATATGCTGTCCAAAGCAGAACTCAGGCTGTCAGAACACAAAACCTGAATTCAACCAGTGTGATTTCCTTCTGTCCAGCCATCCCCATGATCTGCAGGTGGCCTTAAGGTGGGAGAACAGCAGCACACACTGCACTAAGGTGGGTTCTGCTGCTAAATGAACCATATAGGTTTGTTTCCCAGCAGAGGGCTTGGTTTGTTCACATCTTTCCTTCCTCCATCACCCATCAAGCAGCATCTCCTCCTTCATTAACACTCTCACTGGGTCACGGAGCTGATCTCTTGTAACAGAATTATGCAAACTGTATGCCATGCAACTACAACGCAAGGACTTCAGGCGTTCTGTTTAGGAGGAAAGTTCAACAAGTTACTATAGCAATTTTGCATCCAGGATTGAGCAGGCTCAGTATTTCCTTACAAACTATGCTTGTGAGGTAGGTGAAAAGCCTCTTCTCTCCAGCAATTGCTTGCAAGCTCCCAACTTACATAGGTAAAGTCGGGCTTTCAGAGGAGAAAAGATTTGAAGTACACATTTCCCTGAGTACAGTTCCACACAACAGAGTAATTGGAACATCTGAAGAAGTCCACACAGTCCTAAAGAGAAGTCAGGCACTGGAACAGGCTGCCCAGGGAGATGGGAGAGTCACTGTCAGTGGGGATGGTGGGGATGACTGGGTTGGACTCGGGGATTTTAGTGGTCTTTTCCAACCTTAATGATCCTACGATTGGCCATGGTGGTGATGGGGTAATGTCTGGACTAGAATCTTAGAAGTCTTTTTCAACCATAACAATTCTGTGACATATTCTTTTCAACTATTTTAGCTTGCCCTAGATCCTGTTTAAGTGGATCTTCAACTAGCAGCTAAACTTTCTACAGCTCTAAAAACGAGGATCACAGGCAAACACAACCCACGTGGGATCACTGTCAGCAGAGGGGGGATCACAGGCTTGTGCCCAGAGCCCGAGTGACATACAAAACATGGCTGGAACTGGGCTTCACTTTAGATACAGCCACTCCCCTCTTTCCATGCTGAGTCATCCCTGGATAATATTGTGCAGCTGCCAGACACCACCAAGCAATAGACTGAGTGATCCTTTGTGCAGTTTATGAAATTGTATGAAATATTTTTGCCTCTCTGGCACAAAAACAGGTTCCAGGAGTGTTTTCACGGGGATATCTTACTTTTCATGGGATCTTGGCTCAGTGAGGAGCCTAAGATTTAACTAAAAAGAGCTGGCCTAAAAGCATCTGTATCCAGCAAGCTGTGTTATGTTAAGACACCACAGAAGGGCACTCATGTGATCAGCTCCAGGGAAATGCCAAAACTCACCATAGAGAGCCGTCCAAGTTTGATTGATTACATCTAGACATACAGTTCCTGACCTGAAACACATGGAAAAGATGGAATTAAACACAAGCATGCTCAGAAACACACTGCAGATTTAACATAATCTATCTCCCTTCCCTTGCCCTGCCTTCACCCCACTCTTTCAGATAAGGAGTGATTTACTCTTACCCTGTGGCTAATGGTAAGGAAGTTAACTTGAGATGCACTGTGGGCTGTTAGATTAGATGAAAGCATGGCTGAACTCACTCTCAAACTACTTCCAAGCTATGGACACAGCTACAGTTAGACAAAATTCTGAGCAAAACCACATGCATGAGGGATTTACTTACGCTTCATCGATGTTAGGATGGAAAATTTTATTCATGAATCCTGCAAGAGACACAGTGGTAAATAGCAGAAAACAGCCAAAGCTTCTTTTCTTTTAAAAGCCATGAGAAGTCTGGAATGAACTGAACAAGGACTCAGCCCAGCAGTTTCACAGAGAACCCCTACTTTGCTATATATAACTGTGTAACTCTCCACAATAAGCAGGCAGCATCCTGACCCCAGGGTCCTCAGTCATTCCCCTGAGCTTCACCCAAACCCCAAATTACAGCAGAACCACAGCACAGATCTTAAGCTCAACATTTTCTTTAAGCTTATTATTTGACAGTGCTTTCTTTGCTCTCACAAATTAAGTTGTCCAAAATAATTCCTGTGGCTTCCAGAAGTATGAAACCATGGCAGGAGATGCCTGACACTTTAAGACACCCCTGGTTGCTGCTATCAGATGTGAACCCACGCCTTTCAGTCCTGCAGTTCAACCTTGAACTAAAGACAGGACCCCAAAACGCACCTCCTTTTCCTAAAAACAGAGCTTAGAAAACAAACAAGGAGATTACAGGGATCGTAACATGCTTCACTTGGCAATAGAGCCTACATACAAGCAGAGTCCATCTATAAAAACAAACCCCATCTACCCCAAAAGCAAAGTTAAGAATTTCAGCCAACGACTGGGCTGGATGCAGAACTTTGCTCTTCCCTTCTGATAGGAAGAAGGCAAAAAAACCCCAGTGAGGAACACATCCCCATGCAGAAGGGACAAGGAGCCCAGGACACAGAATTGGGTTCTCGAGTTGGTTCATTGGAAAACAGACAGTGTCCCCCTACATACTTCTGCTTTGCAGGCTCTTTTTGGGATACTGACTCAATCCAACCCCAAAGCTCCTCAAAACACATCAAAGTTCTCTCTCCAGAGCAGCAATACCTTCTCCCAGGCTCTGTCTAGCCCTGATGCATCACTGATGTAGCGACTGCAGTGAGTGACAGCACGGCTCCCATCTGGCTAAGAGCTGACATATGGATTTAACTGCCTTCCCTTCCATGTATTATGACACAAATATAATTCCATGTTTACTCCTACTACTTGGATTTCACATAAATACAAGGCTGCCTGAAAGCAGAACCATCTCTGCAAGAAGAACTGCATACACAGCCTCAGCTAACAAGTGGCTTTTGGGACCATTCTGTGATTTAGCTTGAAAAACTGAAGCAGAATTCAAAAGGGAAATTGCAGTTCCATCAAATATTTACACCCAGGTGGCTCCTGCAGGTGGCTCCTGCCGGTTTAAACTGGGTCGTGGATCCACTGTGACATACAGAGGAGAGATGTAACCAGCAACAGATCCCAGTGCTAAATTCTGTCTGTTTTAGAGAGAAAAATAATAGCTTTGGACAAAGCAAGAGAGAATGCAGCAAAAGCCACAAAGCAGGAAGGATAGGATGATAACACGTAGACCTGCTGAAATAAGTGCTGTCTGGTCTGGATTCTGGGATGGGGATCAGACAGAGAGGGGCAGGCATCCCTCTGCTTTTCTCCTTTGGGGATTTTCTGATCTCAGCTGTTTCCTTGCATCTTCCTCCACAGTCAGCTACAGTTGGCTGTGCTGCACAAAAACCTGCATGGGTTTGGTTGACTGCACCCATGCTCCAGTGTTTAAGCCAGACTCGATATCCAGAGATGAGATGAAGCAGCTCCTGCACTGGAGATTCATAAATCTTTTCTGCCACCTTTGCATTTATCCAGGCAAAGAACAACCCCTTCCTTCACGCTGTCCTTGGTCTCAAGCTGCTCACATTAAATAGCTGCTTATCAAGAAAGAGCACAAACATCCTCTCCCTGCTCTCCTCATTTCCTTGGCTGCTGCAACATCTCACAGCTCTTCAGTGTCCCATCCAGCCCTAAAATCCAATCTTTGGGTGGAATTCCAGCAGCAGAGTGACTGCAGCCCACGTTTTCTATATGGACACACAGAGCCAGGTTTGCATCTGAAGGTAAAGCAAGACTGGATGAAATCTGTATTGACAAAAAGCCTTTGGGTGATAACAGGAGAAAAGAAAAAAAAAAAAGACTGAAAAAACATTTACAAAGGGGTCATACAACAGAAAGAGACGTATCTGTTCCACTACTGGGAGATGCTGGGACTAATATGCAGATGCTGACCTTCAGGAACAGCAGTATTTCAGCAACAGCCCTGGAGTAATCAGCCCTTGGGCTGACAAAGTCATTGAAGAGAAGGGTATTTGTGCACACAAAGTCAGCTAGCTGGCAGGCTGTCCACCTTCCCTTGGTGCTGCCAAAGCATAACTTCCATACAGCCCTACAGCTGGATCTATTCCAGTAGAAACTGAAGTTCTTCCACTGAACTCCTGCACTGACCTTGGATGACCATTGCTCACCCCACGCGTTGGCTCTCCTTGCTCATGCAGTAGGGCAAGTTGGGCATTTCCCTGCTTGAACTGAATGCATGTTTATCTCTATGCAACACTTCTTCTCTGAGGAATCATAGAATCACCAAGGTTGGAAAAGACCTAAAAGATCATCCAGTCCAACCGTTCACCTATTCCCAATAGCTGCCACTAAACCATGTCCCTCAACACAACATCCAGTCTTTCATGGACAGTCAGGCATTAGAACAGACTGTCCAGAGAAGAGTCACCATCCCTAGAGGGGTTCAAGAAATGAGGAGTTGTGGCACTCGGGGACATAGAGGTGATGAGGTTGATGGTTAGACTTGACAACCACAGAGGTCTTCTCCAACTCATCACCAGAAGAGCTTGCGTAGGGAACAGAGAGCTCAGGAGCTGGGCTTTTCCTCTGCTTTTGGTTGAGGAACTGTGGTAGGAGATGGAGGAGGGGTCAGGAGAGTACTAGTGCCCCACTGCTCCCTGCATTCCACCTGAAGATTGGGATTGATGGTTTAGGAATCCCAGACCTGCCCACCATGGTCCAGCACTTTCAGGTCGATGATTTCTCACCAGCAAATGAAAGAATATATATACATATTTTAAATGAAATGTGGAGGCTAGGAGCTCATGCAGAGCACTGAGTCAAATATAATCTGCACCAACTGTGGAGGCATTCATCAAGTGGTGGCAGGAGGGGCTGCAGAACATCAGCTCGCTAACAGAAGGACAGTTTATATTACAGCACTCAACTTTTAGGAGCTTCTCAAAACAATACTATAAATAATTCGGCAGCAGCTTCACGTTGGGAATATCAGGACAGAAAAATATGGCTAGAGGTGTTGGAAATGGTATCACAGCTGTAAACTCCAGGCCCTCTGCTCAGTGCAAATCACTTTTTGGAAGGAGAAAAGCAGAAGCACCGGTTGCTAAGCTAAACGAGCACAAAAACAATTGCCCCAAATCAATTCATCTCATTGCTTAGGTGCACAGTCACCTGATGCCCAGACTGGCACAGAAGGTGGTGAATCTGTGCCAAGTCTGGCTTGAAAACACCTACCCCCATTTTGTCAGCCTGTTCCCATTCTCTGACTGTAGCAGGAAACCTGCAGAGGGTGCACAGCGTGCGTCAGAGAGGAGTGGAGACGGGGATACAGATTCCCTTCAGGTGTCTCATCTTTCCCTGCACACAAAGATAAGTATATTTGGGAGAACAAACATCTTCCCATCGCTTGCAGGTCAGAATTGGGATCAACATGCATTGCTCGGAGCAGTCACGGGTAAGAAGCGACTCATGAGATTCCGAGCAGCAAAATGCAAGGCAATCCAGAGAGGAGCTGGAAGGAAAAAAAAATATAGCAGCTGCAGTTAAAAAGAAGAATTAAGCACAGGCCAGGAGAGATGCGACAGATCCTGGCTGGAGCTGAGCGCTGCCTCGTTGCTGTATGGGTGCCACCATCTCTTGGTGGAGATGCACGCATATAAAAAGGAGTGGAAGCGTGTGTGAGTGCATTTTGTTATGGAAAGTGCTTGGGAGAAAAGGAAAACACAGAGGAAAGACACCTGCACAGAGCAGAGATGGAAGGAAAATGAGAGCTGTGCATAAGTACAAAGTTCTTGGAGAAACTGAGCTCTCTGAGCATGCTGTGCACAAACTCTGATATTTGATTACCAAGAAATCAGATCTAATTTTTCTGTAGGTTTTAGCAACAAAGTAAACACTTAGGAAAGAACTCAGGTTCCCACATGCACACTATCACTGCTCTGAGCATCTAACAGGGCAGGACATACACCCTGCACTTCTTCCTTACGTGCCTGTGGTATCAAAGAGCTCTTGGCAGGGATACAGACAGATTAAAAACATGCAAAATGGACACAAAGTTCTCTTGTGAAGTACTGGAAGCACTGCTCTGAGCTTCCATGTCACAATTCCCCTTCGGAAAAGCTGAAAGAGAGTGGGCACAGAGTTCCCCTGAAGATAACAAATCCCAAAGGGAAGAAGAAAGCAGTGAAGCAGCGCCAGCTGAAATGAGAAACAACTCAAGATATACTGTCTAGCAGAATGCAAAAATGGAAGCAAACATTGAGCAAGGGAGCACTCTGTGCCCTTAGAAGCACGCAGGGATATTTACATCAATTGACAAAAGCATTACGAGCAATGTTCAGCAGCTCCAAAAACCAACTGGGTGTTTTCCAGGGGGTTGGCTTTGCTTTAATAAACACATTGCTCAAGTTCAGGAGGTCTGCTGGAATTTTGAAGGTGGGGATTTGGTGACTGTAAGCAGAGCTGATCTCAACAGGAGCACTCAAGCCCAGAGGCAGTATGAGAGCACTGCTCTATGTAGGTGTGCACTCTTATTCTCCTCTTGTCTTGCTAGGAAAAGACTCCAGCACCCAGGTAATACGGAATGGCACAGCAAAGCCTGAGCAAGAAACAGGTGCTACCAGAAACACCAGAAAGCTGCTGCACCCTGGCAACCCTCACAGGAACTGCTCTTTTCACATAGGTCCCAAGGTGGTTTAGCTCTATAAATGCATTGTCAGGAGAGCACTGTCCCTGAGGTGGCATCATTTAATTGGCAACAGTGATAATTACCAACCTGAGAAGAACAGGAAATAAACGCTATGAGAGGTGGGAGCTGTGGATGGGATGAGGGAGCAGAGATTTAACAGGTGGGCAAAGGCTCCTTCAAGAGACAGCAGCATCCTCAAAGGCAAAGAGGACCACTGCTCTTTTAGGTTTTAAGAAAAGCTCTGTGTCATCACAAGCCCTAAATCCAGAGCCTCTTCTTGTTCAGCTGTGCTAAGCACACGTTGGAAGAAAACACAAAGTTGAGCTGGGCTAAGGTTTCACCTACAAAAGCAATTGCAAGAGATTGGAGGGCAACGATTAGCAGTCATTTTTCCACAAGTGGCTTTCCAGAATGCGTGGATATGCTTCCAGCCATTGTGTTCTTTGCTGCAAAAAGCCAATGCTATGTTGAAGACTGCATTTAGAATTTCTGAGGCTGGAAGAAAATGTTAGCCTACAGCTCTACAGAACGAGGAAAGCTGCTGCAAGAACAGTATTCCTACTTTAAGCTTCAGCATAAAAGAGTAACATATTAAAGGAATAGAAGCTGATTTCTTTCTTTATACATCCCAGTGACTTACACAGACTGTTTGAACTCTGTGTCATCGCTGCAGTGGGATCTCTGCAGTGATGAGAACAGACAAGCTGCAGACAAGCTATGCTTGTGCTTTAAGTGACCTTTCTGTCTACTCTGGGGCTCCACCATCTCTGAAATCCTTCAGATTTCTCCCCACTAACTCCTACCCTGTGTTACCCAGAGCTCAAAGCGCTCGAGGACATCTGGGTTGGGATTCTCATTCTCCCTGGAACTGCTCTCAGCTGATGGGGAGAGAAGAGGACCTTGTCTCACTCCTGAGCTTGTTTCCAATGATTCAGCAGGCTGGAGGCTTGTTTGGAGTTATTGTAGTTATCAGCACAGCCCAACTGCATGTCTGCCTACAGGAACAGCGCTGCAGAGATCAGAGTGGCCCAAAGGAAGGGGCTGAGACATTGCTTGGCTCTGGCTGCCCCGATAAGCTGGGCTGGAGCAGCTGAAACAGGAGTCAGACAATGAAAAACAAACCTTTTCCTGCAGCTGGTGGGGAGCTTCCCTGGGTCCCAGCGCCCCCATTCCCCCAGTTTCTCCGCCCTGTAGCTGAGCTCTATGCCAGCCCTTGATCTAGCATCGACTGTTTATTCAACCTGAAACCTAAGCTACACACTGCTCTACCCAGGAGGGAGCCAGCAATGTTCTCCTGGGTGCCAGCAATGCAGCCCTGCAGCAGCGTTCAGCCTTTTGGGCAGCTCAGCAAGAGGAGCAGTGCTTTCAGCTGTATAAACAGGGACTTGGAAGGCAATGCTGGAGGGGGTCTGCTGAGCCCAGAATGGGGTAGGAAATGGATGGAAAGATGTTGTGCTAAAAAAAGATGTTAGAAGGGACAAAGCAACTCAAAAGCAGGGATACAATGAAGTTGGGCCAGCTCTCAGCCCAGACTGCCTTTAACTCCTCTGTACTCCAAAACCCTAAAGCTAAATCACCAAAAGTTCAACCCTACCTCCTCCTTCAGAACAGTAACTGAAGTCTAAATCAAAAGCAATGCAAACGCACGAGAGCCTCGTTTAGCTGTGTTGGATTCCCAGGGTACTGGGAAGAGAGTTTGTTTTTGTGCTATGTCAACAAGCTTGATTCAAAATACACACAGGAAGAAAGAAAAATGATCCTCAGTAGACTTGTAGCAAAGCATTTAACAACAAAGAAACTGGAGTTTAGGGCTTTGTCTGCAGCCTGCTCATGTTTAGGACTGTCAGTGTGGGCACCTGTTTGTGAGAAGGAGAAATGGAGAGGGGACAGTGAGCAGCACTGAGTAACACAGTGTGCACCTCAAACTGTCTCCAATTTAGGAGGTTTATAGGAGATTTCAGAGCTGACTCAGGGAGGAGCAGAAAATGGTCAGTGTAGCTGCAGCAGCACCATTCATTGCTCAGCTGTGTGCATGCTGCTGTGCTTCAGTCCAGCTTGCAACAGAAAAAGAAAGGTAAAGGGTTGGGTGAAAAACAACACTGCTCTTTCCCAAAAGGCACAGTTTACTGTGGGAAGAAGACATTACTTCTCACACTCACATAGGATTTTAAATAGATGGCAGCCTTAAGTTGATGTCTATTTTAAGAAAACAGCCAATACTCATCAGCTCCAAGTCAGGATGTTGATATTGGATGGGACCCATCTGGTCCACCCCGTACAGTCATGTTCCCACATCACTTCTCTCAATTCTTCAGTCCCCTCTGATGCCTTCAGCCACAAGCACACCCTTCCAGGAAAGAAATGCCACAGCACTGAGTTACCAGCACTTATTCTGCAAGCTAGAATATTAAAATTTGACCATTTGTGCATCTGCTCCAGTTTTTCAAGCAATAGTGGCTATTTACAGCCTAAATGATTGAAGAAGTTTGCTACTAGAAGACATCTGAGTCAGATCACTGTTACTCAAGGGCAGAGATAGATGGATACAGTCTAAAGAACATTTCCTTATCAAACTTCCCATTTGCTCTCCAAAGTGAAACAGGTCCAATCAGTCTGGCCAGCTGCAATTCCTCTGCTGATAAATCCCTGCCTCTATATTCTTCCACACAGGCATCACCCCGTCCAAGAGGACAACAGCTTCAGCCCCTGCCTTCGTTTCCATGCACTTCAAGGTTGTGACAGAAAGTGATTATTGGTTACCTATAGATGGGGATTTGAAGGGGTATTTATCAGGAAGGTCGACTCTAACTTTCCATACTCCACCTTCATATGGTGCTGCAAGGGAAGAAACACAGGTATTAAACATGCTTCATAACTCAGGAGAGAATAAATAGAACAACAGCAATAAACAAAACACATCTTTGGAGGAACACTCAAGTCCCCACCAGAGGGTAAGATTTCACACTGAACCTCCTATGGTAAAAGCCTTCTGCCTGTACTGTCTCAGAAGAAATACTTGATTTTAAGCTATACTGCAAAAGATCTCTGCACAAAGGCCCAAGAGCCTTATTCTAAGCACAGAGTTTGAATAAGCTACTTAACTTTAGAGATGTTGCTAAATTAAGGCATGCTGGAGACCTGACTTGTAATCTTAGTCAATGGAAAAGCAACCATCATTACCAACTCCACAAACATTCAGATGATGGCGATGCAAAACTTAAATCACTCTGGAAGAGTCAATGATTAATGAGTGCTGAAGTCACAGCAGGGGGCTTGGTGGTCGATGCCCAAAGCTGTTCAGCACCAAGCAGTTGATCTACACTGCATTTCCCCCACCCTTGAGAGCACCACTCTTCACGTCTCACTCCCATTTGGATTTGTTCAACCATTCCTTTGCTCCAGACATCACGGCACTGAGAAATACGGGGATGACTGTGATGAGCAGTTGGTTGGGACTCAGTGACCACAGTGGTCTTCTCCAACCTGAATGATTCTATTTAGGGATGTGGTTTAGTGAGCATGGTGGGGATGGGCTGATGATTGGACTCGGTGACCTTAGAATCATTAAGGTTGGAGAAGATCTCTAGGATTCTATTTAGGGATATGGTTCAGTGGTGGGGATGAGCTGATGGCTGGGACTTGGTGATCACAGAGGTCTTTTCCAAACTTAATGATTCTATATCCCCCCCCCCCACACTATGAACAGTTAGCTTCTTTTCACAGAAGAGATGTGACATGTACTTACTTCCTTGTGGTCCATAAAACTTCACGACAAATTCATTGAGTCCTCCTAAGATCGTGACCTCGTGTTTGCTCTCAATCCTGATATATCAAGTAAAGGAAAACATTGAAGCAGAGAAACAAAACCATCAACTCAGAGAGGAGCAACCTGCTGAAAGCCTGTGAAACCAAACAGTTTAAGCCCAAACATCCCAAGTACCTGACAGCATGCAATTTGAGCATCCTGACTGCTCACGCTGGATGTTTACCCCCCTGCCTGGATTGGAGAAGCGGAGTTCTCCTCAATTCCTACTCTGACAAATGCTGATGAATTCCATTCTACTTGGCTGCCTTCGGTGCTGTCAGATTGGCCTCCCACAGCTACGATGCAAATGACAGCAATCTCATGTTAATTTGACTTGCAGGACCAAAAAACTCGGCGTCTTTGGAGAGATGGCAGAAGGGTGAGATTCTAAGGCTCCAGCTAAAAGAACAACAGTATTTTCCAACACCTAAAGGAAAGAATCGAAGTGCAGTGCTTTGGGTAGAAAGGAATACAAACTAAAAGGTGAGAGATTTCCATTCCACATAAGGCTCAGTTAAGACAATTAGCAGTGATGTTTTGGCACCCAAGCTTGCTGAAGAATTCTGCTACCACTCAGGGTTAACGGATTGTGAATAATATCCTACAGTGATCACCTTTCATCAAGAACCTTAATATAAATTATGAGGGAAGCACTGGAAACAACGGGGCAAGAAGAAATCAAAGGTTTACCGAACTTCAGATTGCCTCAGCACCCCTGAGGCAACCCAGCTTTGAGATAAGGGGATGGCCATGAACCTTACATGCCCCTGACACACCAGGAACTGCTCAGGACCCAACAGAAGGAGCCAATAATTCCCATCACCAGCCACGATCCCACATTATGATCTATGGGAAGAGGCTGATGGATCCCCAAATGACCCAGGAGCACGCACACGTAGTCGTATATACAAGAAATCCAAGCTTCATCTGCAGCACACATCAGGATTTACAGCAGTTCCTGACTCACGATGACTCTCAGACTGGAGAAGAGTTTTTCCCACACTTCTGACTCCAAAAGACTTTGGCTGCAACCACCTTCTTCCTCATTCTCATGGGGAGGGGAGAAAAGTGTACAGCAATTTGGGATCGGGAGATTTCTGCTAGCTGCTCTGCCCTGCAGCTCAGCAGCAAGGATCTCACTGCACCTGGCTGACACCTAGAGCAGCTCACAGAGGGCAGATCAATCCCTTTCTGCCCCAAGTTCCAAGTGATTTCTCTGCTACAAGCCGGATTTCTTTGCACATCCCTAAAGGATATCCTTCCACATCACCCTGTGGAAAGCACTGCGTTTTAAACACAGTCTGAATTCCTTTGAAAACACAAGCACTTGTCTAATGGATAACTATTCCACCTTCAGAAAGGGGCTCTCCCACAAACCCTTTGTGTGTGATGATGCCCAAGAGTGAAACGTTTACTACTGAAGTATGTTAACACTTACAGCAGCTTTGCAGATCAAGTTAAAAACAAATGGTTTTAGTTAGGACTAAATCAAGTGCCACTTAATAAAAAACAGCTCTCCAAGCCTGATCTTCAGAACAAACTCTTGAGCAGCTGCAGCACGCATGCTATTCGGCTGCACAAGTTAATGCTGATCATAAATAAAAGAGTTTTCTGCGCTGAGACTCAAGTCCAAGTTAGAAAACCTACGAGCAAGTGATGCAGTGCCATATTTGATTGTTCTCCCTGTTGTGACAAGGCCCTTAAATCCCAATTAATAAGAAGAAAACATGGAGATATGGCACTTGGGTACCTGGTTTAGTGGGTATGGTGGGGATGGGTCTCGATGCTTGGATTAGATGGTCTCAGAGGCCTGTTCCAGCCTTACAACAGCTCTAATGCATTTTTCCCAGGATGGTTATTCTCTCAGCAGGACAGACGCAAGAAGTAGATGGGATGCAAACCTGTGCAAAGTCATCCTAGGATTTCAAAGACCATCAGCATTTGTGGCAAAAACCACATAATCCTCACCTTACCTAATTCTACTCTGTTCAAACGAACTCCTCTGCGCCCAACATTGCTTGTTGCTGCACTCACTATGTAGATTAGCAGAAAAAGAACAATCTGTTAATGGAAAAAAGCTTCACTATTCTTGATTCCAGTGGCAAATCCTGCTGGTGTGAACAGCCTGCCTTGTTTCCAGGACAGGACACACAGTGTGTGTCACACACACTGGAGCAAGATTAGAGCTGTGTAGCCACCCTGCAACTCATCCCATGTGCTCAAACATTGAATAAAATACAGAAATCTCTTTCAAGATTCTCAGCTTGCTCCCACAAATCCAGGCAACTAATGGCCACCTTATCACCTATGTATACTGCTTTGACTTTGTGACAAATACAGTGCAGAAGTCGGGAGAGAAGAGCACAACCTGGACACAAGTGCCTGTTTCTGGTGGATAAGGGTTTCAACAGCATTACCTTAAGAGCACAGCAACCAGGAGGGAGTCCCGAGGACCTAAAGACAAATTATCTCAGCCCCACGTCTGTTAAGGGAGTTTTCAGTATGTGCTGCAAATATTTTATGTCATGACACGGAAAGCAAAGCCTATTTTCAAATACCAGTTCAGAAGAGGTTGCTAGGAGAGAGACAAAAGGGAATTTTTTTCTGCAGCTGATTGCAGGCTCCCTATATAATGCCTGAAACGTGCCAGAAACGCAAAGGCCAACTGTACTACCTATTAGCATTACAGTAACATCCAGAGCCCCCTATCAAGATCAAGGCTCTATTGTTCAGGGGTTGAGCTAGTAGAAAATCATTGCTTCGGTCAGAATCAGAAGAGATTTAAAGCATTTTGTCCCAAAGCAGAATAGGCAAAAATACAACAAAACAACCCAACCACACAAATCTGGAGGGTTAGAGACTGACCGAGCACGCCAGAAATAGACCCACTGCTGTGGGTTTGCCTCTCACAGGGTCAAGTTCCCATTCCCTCATCCTCCCACGTGGCTTCGCGCGAGGCCACCCACTGCCATTGACCTGCAGCAATCCTGCAGGAATGAAAAGCTTTGTCAGGATACGGCCTTAACCCCAGTTCTCCCCAAAAAATCCCAGATGCACATTGTGGCCAACAGATGGCCAGTCTGTTTGCAGGGCTGAGTGGTTTTTTTTCCCCTGGCAAACGTTGAGCCTAAATCAAAATAAAAAGCATCCCACTCTTAAGTTGCCTTGAAATTCACCTCGGTTTGAAGCCTGGGCAAATCAGTTTTCCAGCTACAAGTACTACACTGAAAATACTTGTGAGCAATCTGAGCATCCTGATTGTGCTGTAGATGTCTCTGTTCATTGCTGGGGAGTTGAACTAGATGGCCTTTAAAGGTCTCTTTAAACTCAAACAATCTGAAAACCCCAGGCTAACCACAATGAGATCATTAAAATCCATTGGTTTCCCCCCCCCCCCAAGTTAGTGATCCTCACTGCCACAGCTTTCAGTGCTTCTTGGCACACAGCACATCCATTTCTGGTGCAAGTACACTGCAAAGCCAGGTTGGATGGGGCCCTGGGCAGCCTGGTCTGGTATTAAACGTGGAGATTGGTGGCTCCACATGTGGTGGGGGAGCTGGAGCTTCATGATCCTTGGGGTCCCTTTCAACCCAAGCCATCCTATGGTTCTATGACACTGCATATGAATCATGGTGGAGATATCCACAACGCTGTCAGGGAAACACTGGGGCAATTTGCAGTTTGTCCTCATGCACCTGAGGCAAATCCAGACTTTCCTTTGCTTGTATAGGGTTTGTCTGAGAATCCCTCTGCTCTGGAAGGCAAAACTCACCTAAATCCTACAGCAGAGAAAAGGGGAAGTGCACCACAGAGGCCCCACTTGCAGCAAGACGGCGACTGTTACTGCAACTGAAAGTGCTCTATAAGCTGAAAACCAAATGAATAATTGAAGAGGAACCTATGCTGGGTTGCTGTTATAGTTTGGATATGCACACTGCTGATATGTAATACGCTGAAGGTGGGACTGAGGATTTTGGGAGCAGAAGCTGCCACTTCTCCAGACTGGTTTGCATCCTTTGGAGCTCCTGATGAACTCTGTCTGGCTGTTGTGCACTAAACTTCACGCCAAGAAACTGAAGTAATGAGCATAAGGTAGAAAAGACAAGCCAGCCTTGTTTCCCAGAAGACATTTTGCAGGAGTAGTTTGCTATCAACTGATTCAGGATCAACTTTTTCCCTACAAAGAGGATACTCTGGGTTTCAAAGTGGTCTTCTTCTAGCAGAAGTGAAGGGAACGACCAACAGGCAATGCAAAGTGCATCCCACATCTTGCTGGGTGGAGCAATACCATCCTTATGCCCCAGGAAATGAAAGAACTCACTGTCCCCCACATACTGTTCCCTTGAAAAGTCTCAGTTTGTTAAGAAAAAGAGACAGGAGACAGATACAAATTCTTGCTGTCGAGAAAAAAAGGCTGGACTCAATTCATCCTTCACAATCAGATTAGATGAGAACACAATTAGTGTCGTTCTGACAGCAGACAACAGCACTGCAGCTCAACTCCAGCTATGCACTGCTGATTAGCGTGCAGTTCATTTGCATTTGGAGATGAGGAAGAACATGACACACACAAGCATCAGGCCCTCATTCTACCAGGTATCGTGAAGAAAGATGAGAAGATGCACAGAGCCAAAGAAACACCTTGTGATTTGCATCACAGCAGAGCTTTTCTGAGCTATATGGTCTGGTCAGTTCCAGGAGAACTATGATGAAATTACTTGAAACTGCCCTGTGCGAGCACTGCTGAAGAAAGGTTGCTATCAGTCAAGAAGAAGCTGATGGACAAGATTACTGAATGTGAAAGGAAAGAATCAGACCTGGTGGAAGGGATTAAGAATGAAGTGGAGCTGTTGGAGTAGGTCTGGAGGAGAGCCATGAAGATGCTCAGAGGGCTGGAGGAACTCTGCTAAGAAGGCAGGCTGAGGGACATGAGGGTTTGCAGACTGGAGAAGATTGTCTAATCTTTAAGGTTCCTTCCAACCCGATTTTATGATCTCTGTGGTCCCCTCCAACCCAAACCATTCCAGCATTCTATAGTCCTTAAGGTCCCTTCCAACTCAAACCATTCTATCATTCTATGATGATTAAGGTCCCTTCCAACTCAACCCATGACAGCAACACAACTGCAACATTCCCTCCACAAGCACCAGGAAATGAAATGTACTCAAATCTTAGTAAGAGAGGACACTGAACAAAGAGAATTTAAGTGCAGTTAGTTTATAACAAGTACCTGTGATAAGCACATTTTTGAAATGGATCCTGGTTGGAGATAACACAGAGGGTTGTGAGGCACTGGAACAGGTTGCCCAAGGAGGTTGTAGATGCCCCCATCCCTGGAGGCATTCAAAACCAGGCTGGATGTGGCTCTGGGCAGCCTGGTCTGGTGGTTGGTGACCCTGCACATAGCAGGGGGGTTGAAACAAGATGATCATTACGGGTCTTTTCAACCCAGGCCATTCTATGATTTTATAATGGTCAGTTTGAAGATGACATCCTATAGGAAAGGAGTAGCAAGGCAGACATAACATAGAGCAATGGTACAGGAAAATAAGGCCTCCCAAAAGAGTTCCATAAGCTGCTCACCCGGTAGGAACAAAGGGAAATAAATGGGTACCTTGCACCCTCAGCCACCAAACCAGAGCCACTGCACGGCACAGAATTCAACACGCTGACATTCACAGTCGCAGGAGAAACCAAAGTCACATCCAGAAGCCTTGAAGGCAGCAGTGTTCATTTACATGGGCACACACCTGCCTCTGAGCTGAGCCACGAGATATGTTTGCACTGCCACGGCTTCCATCAGGAGAAGTTTGTTACCATGGAGATTGTACATACTGGTGGAACGGAGTATTTAACGCACGAATAATAATCCAACTTCTCAAACAAGCGAGAAATTTCAAGTGCATTTGGAGTGAAACAGCAGAAGGAGAAAACACAATCGTTTCTTTTTCCAGTTGGGCTCAGTGCAGTTGATCACCTCTCTTTGAGAGAATTTAAGAAGCTGTAAAACCACAGAATGGAGAGCCTGGCTCCCACCATGTGCTACACCTGACACCACGTCTAAGATTTAACCACAGGTCAGATGGGCATTTAACAAGAATATATCAGCTCTCCTGAGAGCAGGACGCTCCTCACACGTCCCTACCGTTGCATTACTTCACTTTTGGCTTCCCAAAGGCATAATTGCTCTAAGAATATTCCTTCCCCACAAGTGAAGCTTTCTGCAGGCCTTACCAACGTATTTTTTTCCACTCCAAGAAACCTACACAGTCATTTAGAAACTGCCACCTCGGTAACAGCAGCACAAAACCCAAAATATACAACATCTCCCCGAGCTGAAAAGCCCCTGGGATGCGACATGTTTGTAGTCAACACAGACAGATGCAGAGGAGGTCAGCAGCTGAGCTCCTGCAAGAGCTTTCATTTGTGAGAAATCCAGAAATAGCTCAAGCTTTTGATTCTGAATGAGATGAAGAGCTTCGCAGGGGGAGGGAGAAAGTGTCAAAGCAAATCTTTTTTGTTCTGGTCAACTCAGAGCTATGCTGGGTTGAATTTGAAGATGCTTTGGCACTGGACTGTTACCAGTTCTGGAAATGGAATCTTCTTCTTTCCCCTCTACCAGAAATGAGAGTGATCACAGAATCACAGAATTGTAGGGGTTGGAAGGGACCTCCAGAGATCATCGAGTCCAACCCCCTGCCAAAGCAGGATCCCTACAGCAGGTCACACAGGTCGGCATCCAGGCAGGTCTTGAACATCTCCAGAGGAGGAGACTCCACCACCTCCCTGGGCAGCCTGTGATGAGAACTGCTTTAACAGACACTTCACACTGGGATGTCTTGCACAAAAATCCCAAAGTCCTCTTCCAACACTACAGTAGCAGACGCCAAGAGCACATGGATATACCCCACAGTGTGCTTCTTGCTCACCAAGCTCACATCTGCATGGGTTGGGTTTTGTTGTTAATTGTTTTTGAAGAGTGTTGTAAATAATCAAGCCTTCATCTTCAGAACCGAGGCAGCATTCACAGCCATTCACAGCAACAGGCAGAGCGAGCTGTGCTTGAATTGTAAACTGAAGCACTGAAGTGGATGGGGATCAGAACCAGGGGCAGGAACCAGATGGTCTTTGAGGTCCCTTCCAACTCAAGCCAACTTAATGATTCTATGACCTCACGTGGCACCATCGGGTGGCTTCAAGCTGAATTTCCTACCTCCTGTTAACAGCCCAATGTGAAGTAACAAGCAATGCCCCTCCAGACCCACGTGCTTGTTTCGGGACACATCACACCGTGGCACCTGTGGATTTCTGTTCCTTCTTTACTAGAAATGCATGTTTTTCAAGAACGAGTTCAGTTTCGCTCTTCCTTTTCAGCAGGCAACGCACAGCGACTCACGAGCAAGTGGAAAAATCTATGGAATGAGCAACACCCATGGGGCTGTCCACCTAATATCAACACAACTCACTTTACATAGGTATGTCCATTAACTCAACACCATCGTTCACGGGCCTGCTGATTCAGCACCCACATCACGTAAGGGCACACCTGAAATCTCAAAGCTGAAGTTCATAGAATGGCCTTGGGTTGAAAAGGACCATCATGATCATCTAGTTTCATTCATTCATCTAGGCTTTGAATGCCTCCAGGGATGGCACTGGAACATTCTGAAGTCTTTACAACTCTAAAGAAAAAAGCTATCTCAGGAAAACACGCTCTTCAAGAGCAGCTCAGGTGAGACTTTCCATACACACACAGTATTTGGGTTTTGATGCCAAACAAATGACCTGAGGGATAGAGCAGGAAGCTTTGTGCACCCACACCTGAGCTGGTAGAGTTATGACAACTGCAGTTTCCAACACAGAGCAAATGCTGTTTGCTCTCAGACCAAAGCAGAAGAAAGGGATTTAGGAACAAACACCTCTCAGTCCTTGACTACACACAGCAACCAAAGCTTGCAGATGCTGTTTTCTTTCTTCCCAGGTCATCTATAATTAAAAAAGGTGAAAACAAAGTAAAATGCAACGTATCAGGAAATGAGTTCAGCTGTGCTTAAAGGAAAGGTGTAGCAGCTTCAGTTTAGTACACAAATACCTACAGCAACCCAATACACCACTGTCACCTCTATTAAACCATTTTTCTTGTTTTCTTAACATACAATGGAGCACTGTAGTGCTTCCTCTACAGATTCATAGGTAGATCCAAGGCCCCAACGTATACAGATGAGACGCACAGTGGTTTTGCCCTACTTTTACTTTCTTCAGTCTACGTAGTCACTTGTGTTTAGGGCTTTGTTCATAAAGATGCATCCCTCTCAGCTTTCAGGGTGGATATGAGGAAAAACTGCTTCTCTGAAAGAGTGGTGAGGCAATGGAACAGGCTGCCCTGGGAGGTGGTGGAGCTGTCATCCCTGGAGGTGAAGGCACAGATGGACACAGTCTGTGGGCATGGTGGGAGTGGGATGGCGTTAGACTCAGTTATCTTAGGTCTTTCCCCACCTTAATGATTCCATGATTCTTCATCTGGTCTCTAAGCTGAGGCTAAGTCAGGTCAGCTTCTAACAAACACCAACAGAGATATGTTCCAAGGTTAAGCATGGGCTCCAGTCATGCCATTTCCCAACCACCGAGTCACTAAGCACAACCATTGCACAGCTTCATTGGACAGTGGCCAAACCACCTGCAAAGAGTACACACTTGTTTATCATCCTTGAAAATTTAGGAAATCAGCTTGGTGTTCCAGACAGCCCTGCAGCAATCCTTCTTGCATCCAATTCTTGGTACAAAAACCGATGGTAGGAACTCAAATCCTCACCTCTTAACGAGCGTTTGTAAAAATCCAGAGCTCTTTGAAGGGTTTTTTGGCCTTTCCCAAAGGATTAACTGTACAGGATATTCCTGGCGTTTAAGGTCTCAAGATGCATTGTGTTCAAGAGGAAGACATGAAAAAGCCACGCTTGGAGCTTAACAATGATCCCCACACCAGCTTCCTTATGCAGCAGCAAGGCAAGCTTTCGGGGACAGCAGAGAGGCTGCCAAGGAAGAATCCAACAAAGCATTTGGGCCTTTGTTCAGGGCTGTGAATGCAGCAGCTCATCAGCTACCAATAAAAACCTCATGGGTGCCCAGAACAGGGGGTGCCCTGGTGCTGGGACAGCCTTCACGCTGCACTGAGTTATGTGAAATACCTTTTTTTATGCCTTACAGAGTGGGTCTTGGGCTTGGCAGCTTCAGGAGCAAAAGCACAGCGTCCAGGCTGTTCCTTAGCAAGTAGAATTCCCATCTCAGCATCTCACAGGGCTACAGTAAAGCTGCTTTGGCACCACCACAATCTCAGAAAGGGAAAAAGGCGTTGCTGTTGTTTTTAATAAACAGAAGTGCAACCAGTAGAACAGCAGCGGGCGTTGCTAAAAGCACAGGAACACGCAGTCCTCAGTGCTTTCAGCAGGCAGTTTCCTCTGAAACAACCTCCCTGAGCCTGGGGGAAAGCGTGAGCTTTCTCCAGAGGCATTTGGGAGGTGCTCTCCACTCTGATCATCTAAGAGCACTTGGGGGTAAGTAGTCCCCGTGTCTCTCATCCTAAAGCACAAAGTCCATTTCGGGATGGGCAAACACAAACTCACCCTGTCCTGGTTCCCCAGGTCAGGAGCACATTATCCAGCCCCCTTGTTTCCGAGCCAAGAGCCTGTCCTAGTCCATCTGCCCAGGCTTAATTATCTCCTTCTCTCCCAGTTCCCTAACGAGAGGCACATCAGTTAACCAGAGACAGAGCCTGGGGGGGTTATACAAATGAACCATCCCAATTTATGTCTGTGCATTCCCGATTGCCAGGGGACAAACACTTGCCTCGAGCCATTCCCTGCAGGAGCAGCAATACCTGAAGTTTGTCACGTGGCTGATAAAAGCAGTTCCTTTCAAAATGAACTCTGTAATCGAGTTTTGCAAGCATCATCATAATACAAGCCATTCTATCAATACAAACACTATCGTTGGCCCGCTGCAATTCTGAGCTCTTAGACCATTCCTGAGCTTCGGAGAGCAAAGGCAAAGCTTTCTTATAATTAGTTAAATTCAGCTGGAACAGAAGATTCCTTGACATCATCTGTTTGGGTCATCATTATAGGAGGGACAAAGGAACACCACTGCACTAAAAACTAATTAACACAGTTCAGTCGTTAGCGGCGCGGCTGCCTGAAAAGTGGGATTTTGTCACCGAGTTTGAAGTGTCTCCTCCTTCAATGAAGAGCTGAAAAAAACCCCAAAGCTGGCAATGCCACAGAACAAAAAGCCCAGCACTGACCTCTACCAGATGCTCTGAATTACAGGTGACCTCCAGCAGACCCAGCGACACTTTCAAAGCCACACATTTATCGCTGCCTCCTTTCATAAATCAGAATTAAGAAAACCTGACGCACCTGAAGCCGGTTTTGATGACAATATTCCTCATCCACACACACAAAAAAACCTCAACCCTAACGACCCAACGTGCTGCTGCAAACAAACAGAACCCAGAAACAACCGATGAAGTTAAAATACAGAACAGCTTGGGACTGCAGAACCAGCACATCGCTCTCAGCAGGACTGAAACTTCCCACTGTGCTGTCAGCACAAGTATTATTCTTCCCCCCTCCTTTACTCCTCTCTTGACTATTTTAGCAGAGATGTGGGGCTTGAAAGAACAGCCGTGGGAATGCTTTCTGCTTGAGGCGCCCCAGGCGTGAGCTGCTCCCCTCCAAACTGGCACACACCTCCAGGAGCACTGCAATGTGGTCGTGGATGCAGGTGGATGATAAACCATCAGGTTTCTCCTCCCAGGGAAGCGTCACTGGCAACCCAGACAGGATTCAAGGCAGTAATCCGTGAGGTGAAAAGCTCCAGATCCTATTACTGTGCTCTTCCCTTCCTCTGCTTCATATGTTGTCAGTGAGCAACTCTGCAAGCAAGTCTCGGCGGTGCTCTGCAGGATTCAGAACAGAAAAGGGGTGGAGAATCTCATCCTTCACCTTCAAGAGATGTACAAGGAGTCGTAGGGCACAGCCCCAAAAAAATCCCAGAAACTGTAAGGCAGGAGCTGGATGCAAAGCCTCACACTTGTGGCTCATCTGCTAAATTTAGCCCCATCTGGCAATGACCTAAAAACGGCTGATGTGGGTTTCTGTGACTCATGTGACAGCCTGGTCAGCTCCATTCAGGTCTGGTGAGAAGGACGTGCGTGTTGCAGAGCCTCTGTAGCTCCTGGGTGACTTCAGAAGGGAATGGTGAGAAGCAGTTATCGATCCCAACCCAAATGCAGTGGCATGGATTGAGCCCTGCAGCTTCAGCTTCTGATCTGCTGATCCATTTTGCTGGAGAATTAGGGGACGTCTCCTCTTCCCTTTGGGAAGGAGTGTAAAAGCTGGCAATGGGCTCTCCTGGTGTGCAGCAGCAGATTCCCAGTTATTGGAAATAAAAGCCATGAGGGATTATGAAGCTTTCGTATCTCACAATGCTTCTTGTACCATCCAAGCCTGCAGAAAGCTGCTGAGAGTAAGCTGGCCTAACTAACATTAGGCTTCAGGTAGGAGCAAAGTAACTGTGGCTTTGAAAGCCACTAAAAGGCAGGAAGGACAATTTAAGGGCTCACTAACCTGGATGCATTCAGAGGCTCTGAAAGAAAAAAAAACAGCAATAAAACCACAAAAAAAGCCTTAATGCAGCCTACAGAATCCAGTTACACCCCAGCCAGACTGCACAGGAAGCTCTTGCAAACAGGCAAAATGAAGTCCAAAAAAGGAAACGCCATCAAATGCAATACTCTTTAAGTAGAGGAGTTAAAACTTTTGGCTGTAACAGGAAAACAGACATCAGGGCAGACCTAAAGCAGCTCCTTATTGATCCCCACTTGCACAGCCAACTCCACAGCTAAAAGCAACAGGTAGAAAAAAGCATAGGAAGCACCAAGACCATACACACAGCATTCAAACAGAGGTGCAAGAAGTGCCTGGGCTCTCCCAAGGCACCTTTGCACAAGTCTGAAACTGCTCTCTGCACAACTAACCCCACAGAACGCGTTTCTGGGTATGACTAAGCAGGCGTAACACACAGAGCTTTGCTAAGCATGCAGTCTTTTCCCCCCCATGCATCATGGTGAAGCCATGAAAGATTCTTTTTACAACAAAAATCACCTCCTAAAGGTGAGCAAAGCTGAGGACCTGCACAAATGGACGTGTGCCTGCAGGGAACATGGAGGGAGCTCCCAGGTTTGCACTGGATTGTTCCAAATCCCAGCACGACAATCTGATCCTCTAGCTTCAACACACACCACAATTCCAATGCTCCTCTCCCAAGTCATACTCTAAATTTGTAAAAGTGAGTCCAGCAACAGAGGAAGGGGAGATGATTTAATTGTCCAGTTGGTCATTAAGCCTTGCAGGACTCAACGCTGCAGCGCATTAGCAAATTTTCTTAATTCTTTCAGAGCATATACATGTTTATGGCATGCCTTCACCAGCAAAACCGTGTCTTTCTAGTGGTGCAAAGGGCTCAACATTCTGAGCACCTTACTGCAAATCATCTCAAGTTTACAACAGAATCATCACGGAATGGCTTGGGTTGGAAGGGACCTCGAGGATCATGAAGCTCCAATCCCCCTGCTGCATGCAGGGCCACCAACCTCCACACTCAATACCAGCCCAGGCTGCCCAGGGCCCCATCCAACCTGGCCCTGAACACCTCCAGGGATGGATGGGGCATCCACAACCTTTCTGGCAGCCTGTACATAATACACATATATATTTTTTCCCCATTTGGCAAGATGCAAATCTCATGACCCTGGGGAAACTGAATTGCTAATTAAAATGGGGCTTATGTGCCCCCGTGTTCAGTGACTTGCTGAAGCCATGGGGGTATATTCCTTCAGGTTTGCACAACTAGAGCTGTGGGATTTCCCTTGTTCTGCTCACTGGCACTGTGATTGCCCAAGGAGGTTGCCCAAGGAGGCTGTGGATGCCCCATCCCTGAAAGCATTCAAAACCAGGCTGGATGTGGCTCTGAGCAGCCTGGTCTGGTGATTGGTGATCCTGCACACAGCAGGTGGGTTGAAACGAGATGATCACTGTGGTCCTTTTCAACCCAGGCCATTCCATGATTCTGTGATTGCATCTGTCTTCAGGTAAATTGACAGCGAGTGGCTATTTGCAGGTGAACTCTCCTTCTTGGCCCAAACAATGTGTGTATAAACTTACCCTTACCTTCTGCTCAGATCAAACAAAAGAACACACAGCAGAAACAATGAAATAAAAAAATAAAATACGACCTAACATAACTTTATCACCAGCTACAAGCAAGCCAGAATCCGTTTTAATCCAACACGAGGCACACGAGCTCATTAGCGCCCACAATCCTAAAAAAGCAAGCAGCAGCTCTTAGCAGGACACTTCCCTGCACGGTTTCCATGGGACAGAGGAGGGTGAGCTGCCACCTCGGTGCATACCTTCCCTTTCAAGGAACACAGGCTCTGGTGCTGCGTTACAAGGATCTGATTTCGGACATCTCAACTCCTGCACCGCGCGTCACCGTTGCCGTGTTCTCCTTTTGGGATCTGAGCTTACCCCAATAACCACACACAGATTCCTCTGCTTGCTGGGAGGATCGAGTTACCCACGATGGCAGGCTGCTGGGCAAAGTGCTGATCGTTCTGCTTCCTTATTCCCACTGCTCCCCTCCTGGCAGATCTTAAAGGGAAAAAGGAGGAGGCGCGCTGGGCAGCGCCGAGGAGCAGCCAGCATCACCGTGCTGAGTCACATCTGTCAGACTGAACATTACCAAGAGAAGACTTTGGCTCCTGAAAGGGCTCTTTCTTTCTTCCACTTTACAGTCTTACAAATTAAAGGATTACAAAGCCATTCCCAAACTCAGCTCACGTCTTCTTCCCCCGTCCCCAGTGGTGGAGATGCTTTGAGAAGCGCCGCGCTGCCACATCTCCCCGCACACAGGACCCCTCTGTCACACGGAACATGACCTCAGCAGGAAAGCAGCCTGGTTATTGTGAGGTTTAAAGCTTGTGCTACATGATACCAACCCTTGGCATTCGCATTCTGCTGGGTTGGCTTTAAAGATTGGGGAGGGCAGGTCAGCAAGTTCGAATTAATGGCACTAGATGGGAGAAAAACAGTTTTCATTTGGCTTCAAGCAGCCAGGACACTCTAAAAGGGCTTTAACTTCCACCTGCTTTGAAGTCTTCCATTAACAAAGAAGTTTTGACTGAAAGCATCAGCCAGGAGATTCCTCTCCCTCTAGAAAACGAACATCCCTCAAAATAAAACAGTTTGGGATCAGCCAGGACACGAGGGCATGCTTTGGATGGCATCTACCATAACTCCTATCACAAACTCCACATCAATTCCATGGTTCCATTCCACCACTGTTTAAAAGCATCAGCTTGCTCTCAGTGCAGATCTCCCAAGGTTAACTCTGAGTTTATAAAAAAAAAAAAAAACAACAAAAAACAAACCCAAACCCAACAAACTCTCCACAAACTGAAAGCCAAACCTGACTCTTTCCAAAACAAAATGGCTTGGAGCCAGGTCATTCAGCTGAATGAGCACGACTCAAAGGAGCAGCTTTGTTTGTCCCTAAAACTAAGATGAGTCTGAACTCTTAGATCACATCCACACCAGCCATTGAAAAATAAAACTACACCTCAGTAGCAATTTTCTAATAGCATTTAGATCCAGAAGGTTGAACTCTTTACAGAAGGTAAAGAACCATGAAGGTTGGAAAGACCTCTAAGGTCATCAGGTCCAGCCATCAATCCATCACCACCGTCCCCACTAAGCCATAATCCTAAACAGAATCATTGAGTCATGAATGCATTACACTCCTGGAGGCATCCAAGGCCAGGCTGGATGGGATCCTGGGCAGCCTGATCTGGTGGTTGGCAACCCTGCCCATAGCAGGGGGTTGGAACTAGATGATATTTTAAGGTCCTCTCCAATCCACACCATTCTGTGATTTCAGTTGGAAAGATCACTGACATCATCCAGTCCATCAACTCATGCAGTAGGCACCCATCAAACCACATCCCTCAGCACCATATCTACCCAGGGACACCTCAAAGAGCAACATTTGAGCTCCCATCAGCCCTGGTTTATGCTCTTATCAGGCACACAAACACACACAAAAAAGTGGGTGTCTCACTGGACATTGTCCTCAGCCCCCAATGCTTCACTTCACAGCTCCAGAGCACAACCAGCCCTGCCACCCTCGAGACGAATCAACATAACGCCAACAGCCAAGAGACACCGCAGCACCGAAGTTAATAATTTATCAATTGTTTCAACATTGCATGCATTAGTTTACCATGCTAGAGGTCAGTCGAGGACATGGGTAACTGCTTTACCAGTACACTTCTTTTTTTTTTTTTTTACTTCTTATATATATAAAGAACAACAGGCAGGTGAGAAAACCACACCTCCCATGAAGTTTCTGCCCACACTCCAAGAGTCTCCCATCAAGATTCCTTCCTCCTTCTTCCAGTGACTTGGAGCCATCGAGGTTAGAAAAGACTTCTAGGATCTTCCAGTCCAACCACCAACCCATGCCCACTAAATTATGTCCCAAAAAGAGTAACAGCATCATTAAGTTTGGAAAAGACCACTAAGACCATCTTACCCAACCATCAGACCAACACCTATCCTTGATAACTGCAAAGTACCTAATCCTATCCTCAACCCCAATGGGTTTTAGCCCAAATCTGACTTCTCAGGCTGCAGAAGCCTCTCTTCAGTGCACCCAAACTTAAGGTCACCTTTCAGTGCCAAACCTTGCATGGGGGAGAACAGACACTATTCACCCTCTCTCAGTTCCATGCATTCATTATGGTTCCCACCACCTCCTCTCCAGCTCCAATCCAATATATCCTATCACAACATCATCATTAGAACAGGTCCACAGCTGTTACCTGAGCAGTTCCCTGGCAGCCAGGAAAGCAGCAGTGATTTGCACATCCATAATTCACATGCTGGTTCTGGGCCGCCCCCCCCCCCCAGCCTCCCCCATCACTGCTCAAGGCCAGGTGAAAAGCCCACTGGAATTTGGAAATAATGCAAGATTCATCTAACAATCAACTGTCAGCTTTTAACCTCCACCTTCCATTGGACGGATGACAAATGCCTCCAGGGTTGAGCCCCCTTAAGGAGCTCCAACTGTCATAAATGCAGACTTTGCCTAACAAAAACATTACAACATTCGTTTTTTTTTAAGGGAGCATCACCAAAAAAAATTTGCAGCCAGCTGCAGCCAAATGGCACAAGATGTTGCAGAACATTCCACCCAGGTTTTCTTATTTGTACAGTCTCAAGGAAAATGTTTCACGCTTTTCTTCTGGCCTTTAAGGAAAGAAGGGAACAATGAAACACAGTCATTTCTGGAAAAGGAGCATCTGACACTACGAGCCCGATCAAAAATGCTGTAGTAAAAACCCCTTCCTCACACTGACTCACCAATATCTGGAAGTCTACACCAGCTTCTGTGCTTTCCTGCATGGTCTGTGTGCAGGATGTACAGACATGTTCTGCCATTTGCCCTTTAAAAGGCATTAAAGACAACAGGATACCAACAATATTTCAGTTTGAGAACAATACAGATGTAGCCTCTACCTGATCTGAAACAGGCGACACCAAGAACATGAGCTATGGGTGTTTGGGCTTCGCTTTGAAGGCTGAATCAATTTGCTCTGGAGATGCAGCTCAATGATTTAAGGCCACAGGACAGCTCTTGGAAGCCGCAACGGTAACGAGAACAACAAAAAACCTCAGCCCTGAATCCAGGATCAGCCCCAATTTGCAGAGAATCGTTAGCGAAGACCCAAGAGGCAATGAAATCACCTTTTTCCAAGGACTGTAAATCCACCCTCCATCTCAGCCAGATCGTTATGGGAGGGACTGGAAGATGACAGGGACTGGAGACGACGAGATCACGTTTCCCCTATCGGTGGCCAAAAGGACTGAGCAGGAACAGGAGGGGAAAGAACCTGGCAGAACCTCAGCACAGATCTCCTCAGTGACAAATAAGTGGCTGCGTGCACTTCTCTAGAACAGCCAAACAGTCCTCAAACCACATCAGCATCAAGGAGCGATTTTAAGCATCCCAAGAAGACAGAGAAAGAGACAGGAATGACTGGTAAGAAAAAGAAAAAGCAGCGGTGAGAGGGTCATCATGGTTGTGGCAGCAGTAAAAGGGATTTGCTTGCATGGGATGCAGCAGGAGATCCAGCACTGGGGGGAAGAATGAGATCCAGCATTTTCTGGTGGAGGGCAGCGTGCCCACAGCACCGGGCACGCAGGTTGGCTGACCTACAAGAAAGCAGAGGGGGCAAAGTCGTGTGATGCTGTGGTCATGAGAGCTTTGTTTGGGTGAGGAGAAACAAAAGAGCAGCGCTGTGCGTTCGTTATTCCAGAAATACATGGACAAAACCCACAGGGAAATGGAGGGAGTGAAAGGAGAAGAGCTGAGCGCACACAATAAGACACACAATGAAGGCTGAACTCCTACATGCACACCCACGTCCATCAGTATTAGAACATGGCGTTCAGCAGACTTTGGCAAAATAAGGTCCAGGACTCTGGGACAGCCAAGAAGAAAACCCAGACGCCTCTCCCATCGTGTCACATCACCTCTGATTCAAGCAGACAGGAGAATGGACAGCTATGGGGATGGGAACCACCTCATAGAGCAGCCTGGCCCTTTAACCATGGGCACTGTCCTACCTTAACAACAACCTGTTATGTGTTTATCCTGGTTGTGACTCCGATTAAATCATGGTTTAAGAAGGGCACCGAGTACCAACAGGTGCTGAGAACACAACCAGCAATCACTGCACTCTGGGCTGGTTTCAGATGTACCCTCCCCTCCCTAATAAGCTTGCCGTTGCCCAATTCCTGCTGCTTTGAAAATTTACAACACAATTAAGGAGAAAAGTTTGTCGGGGCTCTTATTTTAAGCACTCTGGTTTTGCTTTTGCAGGAGCATTTGGGACAGAGGGACCCACAAAGGCGAGGAGAACTGTGTGTGTTTGGGGTGTTGGTTATGGGTCTGCTGCAGGCATAAGCTGTCATTACAGAGCTCCTGCCCCTACCAGAGCCTCCGTGGGCATAATTATACAGACCCTATGATCCACCCCACAAAGCAGGGGAGAAGGAATTCCCATTGCCACAGCAAACTTGGAGCACTGAAGGGTGAGCTGCAAGCGCTGTCGAGGCAGTGCAACCCTGCAGGCTTCTAGGTGAGCACAGAACAGGTAGGCACAGGGCAGGACAGCAAGGTGAAGAAGAAACTGATCCATGTTCTCCTAAAAACAAGAGGTTACAAAGAGTCTGGAAAGCACATCTTCTACTTACACAGAGATCAGGTGTGATATTGGGGCTGGGAAATGAAATCACACTGATTTTCATCAGGGGGGCATCTTCTGGTTCATCCAAGGCACTGAGATTTGAACAGGGCTGTTACATCATGCACAGCCGTGCTACAAGTTGCTGCTGGTGCTGAGCAAACAGGAGGGCACTCAGAGCTTCCAGATCTTGCAGGGATCTAAGAGAAGTTGTGATGCCACTTAAAAACAATCACCTGCTACAGATCCAAGTCTGCCCAGAGCACAGTGTCCCCCCATAGAACACAGGGAAATATCAAGCGTGCCTCCTGAGGCACCATTTTGCAACACAAGGCATTAGTTTTGCTACAAAAAAAAGAGTTGATGCAGGATTTTAAACTGTTACTACAAAGAAACAGCCTCCAAGATTTGTTTAATCAGCATTCAGTCATCTGATGTTTAAGAACTGGGTACTACAAGCATGACGAGGGCTGCTCTGCAATCCAGAGCACCAAAATCACCCCAGAAATAGTTAAAATTACCCAAAGAGATACAAAGAGGTGCAAAGAGATACAACGACTTCATGGTGCTTTCTGGTTTTAAACAGGGCTCAAAAAGCACCGATCCCCTAAAAGTTGGCATTTGGGAACAAAGATTTTCGCCTCTCCTCTTATGAATACGTCGATGTAGAGCTCCAATAATGGAAGGCACAGTGCCTGCTCTGCTAACAGCAGCATGCTTCGTTTGTAAGGCATAACCTGTACCTGCATTTCAGTGGGGTTTTGGGTTCTGAAACAGAATCACGGCATCATCTCTGATGTCCATCTGTGACTCCTGTGATCTTGGTGCATTCTGAAGCACCACCACCATTACCCCCCATCCCCAGAGATCTCATTAAAGCAAAACCCCAGAAGTAGAGCAAAAAAAGGAAAAAAAAAAAAGGAAAGCAAAGCAGCGTTGCCATTTACATTCCCGTTTGTAAAAGTTTCCAGAACTCTCCTTAAAGGGGAAGAAAAAAAAAAAAACAAAAAGGAAAAAAAAACAACAGAAAACCAAGCTCTGAACCCTACCAAAACAAGACATTCCAGTGCACATGCTCTTCCCTTGGGGACAGGCCAAGAGAACAACGACACGTGACGGCCCTATTGCTCAACACAACCTGGAAGGGGTTCAAGTCGGGCGATAAGTGCGGCGTAAGCCCATAATGAGCAGCAAAAAGAATTCAGCCCAACGTAAACTGCCTCCTACCCTTCGCCTCTGGTCGATCCCAGTGAGGGGCAAACACTGAGGTTTTGAGATTACAAAAGGCTGGGCAGGTAAATGAGGAGCTTTGTGCTTCCATTCCCCTTCGAGCAGAGTCCGTGTATCAGCCTCCCCAACAGCGTGACGGCGCTCGGCCCCACAAACAGCACAGGGATGGGGAGATCTGAGCAAAGTTGGGCACCGTTTAGAATTCCTTCCACGCACACAACGGGGCAGCAGCACCCCCCCCTTTGCTAACATCACCCCCAAACGCTTAAAAACAGAGCTCAAATCCTATTGAGCAAAGAAGGAACATAAATGGCTGCGAATAAACTCCCATCCGAGGGGAAGCTGCAGCGAGCCCACCTCAAGGAACAATAAACCACGGCTCAGAATGGGGACAGCAGCCCCCAGTTGCCCCGTGGTGGGCTCAGGGACCCCCAGCTGTGCTCCCTGCTCCAGGTAAAGCTGTAGGGTCACCGCTCCCCATCAGCTGTCGGCTCGCTCCGCCCCGGCCCTGGTTTCCGGGTAGTAACAGAGCAGCCAATGAGTGGAGTTGTGAGCTCTGCCCGAGGCCTCCTGCCCGTGAAAAGGGATCTGAACGCAACGGCTCACCCTAAAACGGGGGGCACAGCAAGGCCTCAAAATCCTAAGGGGTATCTGGAGGGATGCAGAGCTTCAAAGGGATACAGCGTGCGGGATCCCGAGGGTGACAAAGCCACAGTGCATGGGGGTGGGGGGGGGGCAAGGGGGGGAACTGTGCCCCCCGCTCTGTGTCATCCCCAAAAAGCCTGAGAGGCAACAGCGGGGTCTGCAGCCTCCCCCTCCAATGGGAGAACGCGGCACAGATGCCACATCCTCGATGTTTGCAAGACCAAGAGAGAAACAATGAGTGACTCAGAGTTTCAGCACATCAGCATCATCATCATCAGCCAGGCGGTTATTAAACACGGGCACATTAACGCACACACAGCTCTGCTCCAACCCACCTCCCCCCCACAGCCCCCCCTCCACCCCACGGAGCAACCTCTCCCCGTTCCCTGCTCACAAAGAGGCAGCCACAAAAGGACACGGACGTGTTGGGATTGAGAATGGGAGGCATAAAAGGAGCCCACTCGGCTCCTGAACCTGTCAGAGTGTGGGGGGGGGGGGGGAAAGCAGCGGGGCTGTGCTGTAACACAGCCATCCTAAAGGTAAAGGCTGAAAATCCTAAATCTATGCCATCGTTCTATTAAAAATAAGAGGTTGAGAAGGGAAGCTGTAATTAAATGATAGCAAAAAGGGAGGGGGGGGGGGATGGGAGGGGGGAACCACCATGACAACAACACCCTGGAGCCTCAGGGAGGAGTGCATTCCTTCAGAGGAGTCCTCTCTCATTTGGTCACCACCAAAACCATCCAAAGAGCTCCAGGATCCCACACGACTCTGCTTCCACTCCAGCATAAACGAAGGGAAGGGATCTGGGGCCCAGCGAGCTGATCTCACCCTGCCAGGCAGGGCGAGTCAGACAGACAAACAAAAAGGGCCATGGGGAGGGAGGGAGGAGCGGTGAGCAGTCATCTGACACATCCAACTTCCTAAGTTTGTTGTCCCTTCCAACCCCACAAGAAGAGATCTCTGCTGTTGGAAGAACCCTTTTGGCTTCTTTTGTCGAAGGGGGGGAAGAAAGAGAGCAGAAAGCAGAAAGCGTTTTGTGGGGGGTGAGGGAAGCGTGGAGATCTGGGGGCTTTCTATCTCCCCCACTGACTTTAGGAATACACAGCATAGAAAAGCACTTTGGAAGAAGCTCTTCTTTGTCTCTTAAAACGGCTACGATAGGAACAAAACAGGAATAATTAAAAGAAAGGAACAGGGGGAGCTGAAAGGAGAGCAGCATCGGGCTCAGGTTGGGCCTCGAAGGAAGACACTTCCCCCACCATCAAACAGCTGGAATCGCCCCCCAACCCCCTCCTTCCACAGCGATTAAGCACCGATGGCAATTTGCATCGGGCAGAGAATGACATGTGTGTAACTTTAAACTCCCCCCCAGCACAACCTTCCCCCCCCCGGATAAAAATAGCTGCGATTCAACCATGATCGCGAGTCATTTCCTATCTGCTTTCAAAACAAGGCGAAAACACAGCGAGAGAGGCTTTGGGGAGAGCGAAGCACGCGCGGAACGTCAACAGAAGTTTCCCTTCGATAAGCCACAAACGGGAGCAGAGCTCCTCCCATCCCCTCCCCCCCCTCCTAAAAAAACCACTAAAAATAATATAAAATCCAAGCAAGTTTGTTTATCTCGCTGGAAACTCAATCAGACCTCCGTGGTACAGAGGGAGCAGCCCCAGAGGGGCTGGAAAACAGCTGGGGCCAGTGTTGGTTTTTGTGCCCCCCACTCCCCCCCCCCCCCCCCCCCCACCCCCTACGCTTTGAGGGATGAACTATAAAGAAAGGGATCACATAGGCAAACTCCCAACGATATTTGTCAACACGGGGAGAGAGAGGAAAGGATTCACCTTCTGAATAAAGGAGGAAAATAAAAAGAAAGGGGGGGGGTGGAGGGGGGGCAATATAAACATGGAACGGTTGGAGGAGAAATATAAACAGTTCTATCACGAAAGAAGGAAGGGGGGGGGAAATAAAGCCTTAACCCAATGTGGGATGTTACATAAACAGCACCTAGAGGTGCCTCCCCCCCTACACACACCCGAATAGAGGCGTTTAAGGGGCTCCCCCAAAATATACAGAAATAAATCAAACGAAAGCCTTTCAGCTGAAGGCTCTGAGGGAGGCGTGGGGTGAATAAGGATGGGTTTGAGGGATGTTTTCTGTTGGAGGGTTTTGGGGGGGGGTGTTAAGGTGGAAATGTGTCCCTATAGAAATATGGGAGGGGTCCAGGAGTGGGGGGGGGGGAAATAATGACAGATCCTGAAGGTGGGAAAACCCCCCTGCTAAAATAATGGCAAAGCTCGAAGCAGGGGGGGTTGAGAGGGGGTGAGGCCTTCTCTCTATAGGGGGGAAGCAGGGGGGGGGGGGAGGGAGGGTGAGCTCTGGCTCTATAATAAGGGGACGGAAGAGGTGGGGAAGGGAAGCCTAACCCTGCTTTAAGGGCAGGCCTCAGCCTGAGGCCTCACAAAGGGACGCTGCCACGGCTGAGGGGGGGGACAACACAGGGGTTTCTTTCCCCTCCTCCCCCCAACCCGGTGCTAGGCCCCAAACCCGCATCACGGGAGTAAAAAAAATAATAATAATAATAATAATTAAATAAAAATAATTAAAAAAAAGAAGTTAAAGGGAAGGATACAGCTTGACCACGTCGGTGTCCATCCGCCTCTTGCCCGGGCTGGGGGAGGACATGGTGGTCTCGGCCGCCCCCGGTGCTCCGGGCTGGCTGTCAGCTCCGTTGCCTCTATACCGTCACAGCTGAGGAGTGAATGGAGCTGGTGGGGGAGCCGCTGGGACCCCCCCCTCGGTCGTCGACTGTCGTCGTTGTTGTCGCCTCCTCTTCCTCTCTGTCTCCCTCTCTTTCTTTTTCTCTCTTCCCCCCCTCCACTCCGCCCTCTCCTGTGGTGACGGCGCGGCCGCCGCGCGCTCCCCCAGCGCCGCTCCGCTCCGCTCTGCCGGAGCCTCACTCTGGCCCTCTGACGTCACTGCGAGGTGACGTCACAGCCCCCGCCGCCGCGCTGCTATTGGTTGAGAGAGGCGGCGTTCGGCAAGCTCCGCCCTGCCGCGGGGGGTGATGGGAGTTGTAGTGTGTGCGCGTATGCGCGTATGCGCCTGTGCGCGTGTAAGGCTGGGCTCGTCGTGGGGTCTCGGGTTCGAGGCCCCGGTGGGGACGTTGAAGGAGGGACCCAAAATCACAGCGAAACGCCCCAACAAAGAACCTCACGGGATTGTGAATGAGTCAAAGCGTCACCGTTGTCACGCCGGGGTTTCTGGTGTGACAGAGCTGAAGCATCACCCCGTGCCTCAGTTTGCCTCAGTTCACCTAACCGGATGGGGCAGGTGGCACGGAGGTGACAGCAGGGCATGTGACAGTGATGTTAAGGGATGTTGAATGTACCTCCACGCCCCAGGGCGGACATCCTGCATTCCTGACCCTGACATCATCCCAAATTTACCCCAACTCTACCTCCTCTTGAGTAAATGCAGATGAGGAATCTCAACACGTTGCTGCAAAGAAGGAATCTCACCCCAAAGTTTGGGGTTTGAGTCTGTTTTCCTTGATCCTTGCCCCCAAAGGGCATCTCCATCCCAGAGCCCACATCCTGAGTGAGCCACGCAGGGCAGAATTTGGGGTGGAATGGTGGGAAGGGGTTTCCATGTGAGCTGAGATGTGGGGTGACGAGATTCCCCCTTTCCCTTTAATGTTCCCTGGGCAGATGGGAGCACAGAGGAAAAAAAAAAGAGCATTTTTTCTTTATTTCTTCCAATTGATGCACGATTACGGCTGAAGGCAGCCGCTGCCTCCACAGCCAGAAAATAACCCCAAAAAACAAGCAACTCAGAGGCACCCCCTGCCCCCAAGAGGGGATAAGAGAGAGCCTTTGCTCTGCAAAACAGCAGTGACATTTCCCTATGCGTTCACCCACACTTTGACAGCAGCACACCCACAGCAACAGAGCTGCTGGGGGGGGTGGCTGTGGGGCCTGAGCCCTCCCCAAAGCCTCTTCCTTATCACCCTTAAAGGATGGAGATGACAGATTGAGGTTTCTTTCCTTGGCTTCTTCTCCCCTTTTCAGTGGGGAGATCAGCACCAAAACCCCAAGCAGGGTTTTGCAGGGTTTTTGGCTGTGTCGCAGCCTCCCTTGGCTGACTTATCAGCCCAGAGCAGAGGACCAGGGATGTTATCTGCTTTCAACAGGTTGGAAACACACCCTGATGCTTCAATAGAATCCACTTTGGGCAGCTGCCTGCCCTGCCCCAGGAGAAAGGGCTGTAACAACTGTAAGAAATAAAAGTGAAATGTTTATTCCCACCTGGCATCACTTTTTTCCTATGCTGCTGGTGGAGGGTCACAGCCAGACAGAAGTCACCCTCACCAGGTGACCACGTCTCACCCCGCGCATCCCCCAGCTCCAAACAAGGGCTGTTGAAAACAAGGTGGGAGAGAAAAGGGGGGGAGGATCCAAAACCTCCAGCAGCAATTTGTGAAAAGAAAGGGCCTCCAGGAAGGCAACTGGGGATTGGGGGGGGGTCCTAGAAGGCGCTGGGGGCTGTGTTTGGCACTGGGGTGGCCCACGGCTTTTGCAGCACACAGCTGTGAAGCAGAACCATGCTGGATCGACACGATGCCCCACTCTGCCTGCAAGGCTGCAGCTCCTGGAGGCAGCAGCCCGTTCAGGAGGGATTGACGCTCTCCCACTGGCGGAAAATGCGGAACACTTTGCAGGATTTCACCGAGAGGCTCTGCGGGAAAAGGGGAGCAAAGCGACAGAGGTCAAAGCAATGCAAAGAGACCCACAGAGAGCCAATCTAAGGACTTCCCTCCAGCTCCAGGTACCCACCACCAAAGCATGCAAGGAGAAACCGCTGCCCTCAGAAAAAGCCATCTGGAAATATTCTTTTTGGTTATCAACAAACCAGTTAGCTTCAGCTTTTCCCTGTTCTGGGTTACTCATGTGCATGAAAATGCTAAGAGATCAGCCCTTATGGGGTCACAACTCATACAAAATGCCTGAGAGAAATGATGAAGGAGGACTGCTCCAGCACTCCCTGCAGCTCAGCCCCAAGCAGAGTGGAGGGAAGAAGGCAGGAGCACTCAGAGCAGATAACAGGGCCCTAGAGAGGATGCCTGCCACCCATTCAGAGTGGGCTGTAGCTTCAGTTTTGCTCCCCTGGCTCAGGGAAGCCACCACTCCAGCAGCCCAGGGCTGTGGAGGGCAGGAGCCAGTGGTCACATCCCAGCTGGGATGCAAAATGAAACTGGATCTCGGGCAGCACTGAGCTACTCTGAAACACTATTATTTATAGCAGCCTTTGGACAGATCTGTGCTCAGATGAGACCTGGCTGAGAGGCTGTCAGCACAGCCTGAGGGGAAGCAGAGGCTCTGCAGACACACATTTCATCCTATCCACTCTCTGCTGGGTTTCATGTACCCCATAGGCATTCAGGTTTGGGAAAGGCTGGAGCAAGCAGTGATTGAATGCTTGGGTTCAGGACTGTAGGCTCACCACAGGCTCTGTCTCAGGCACTCGGTCACACTTTCTGCTGGCAAGGAGTGTGCTCAGGACCACTTGCCAGCCTGGCTCTCCCTTTGCAGGCTCCTTCTCAGGATCCTCTGGGGCTTCTCCTCCCTCCACTGCGTTGACCCAGGGACACCAGTCACGATGCTGTGAGCTGGGGTCAAAGAAACTCCTTGGAGAAGTGTCCTGAGCAGTAGGGGAAAGTGACATTAAAGAAATCATAGCATAGCTTGGGTTGGAAGGGACTTTAAAGATCATCTACTTCCAACTCCACTGCCACAGACAGGGTTGCCAACCACTAGAACACATTGCCCAGAGCCCCACCCAGGCTAGCCTCAGGCACCTCCAATGACAGCATGCTTTAAAACAGACTCCAATAACACAACAAAACCCTCTCCATGCCCAAACCCCAGCCCAGATCCATGTTATGAGGACAACACCACCCCATGGATCAGGGACCTTGCCCAGATCTGCCCCCCAACCCAGCCAGACTCTTACTGTCCATCCCCATGGCACTCACTGAGCTGCTGGAAGAGCAGAGCCGTGGTCTCTTGGTTCTACGGAGGGGACTGGATGGCACCTCCACGTTGTCCCCTTGTCCCATGCTGCGGGTAATGGGGCGGTTCCTCTGCGTGGGGCTGGCAGCCTCCAGTTCACCCCCTCGTTCCATGGGGCTGCTGGGGGGATCTGAAGCCCTTGGGCGAGAGATTGATGGGGAGGGGCTCTTCTCCTGAACAGGAACAAGTAATTAATGAAGCTCCAAACCCAAGACGTGCTGGGAAGCCTGACAAGAAAGGACCTGTGGTCCTGGTAGACACCAAGATGAACATGAGTTGGCAACGTTGCCTTTGACACAAAGTGCTATGGGCTGCACTGGCTAAAGTATTGGCCAGGTGGATGAGGGAGGGGATCCTACCCCTGTGCACTGCACTGGTGAGGTCACAGCTTAAGGATTGGGAGCAGTGCTGTGCTCCCAGTACAAGGGAGACCTGGGCATGCTGGAGAAGTGTTAAAAATGATGGAGAGGTTGGAGCATCTCTCCTACGAGGAAGGGCTGAGGGAGCTGGGAGTGTTTAGCCTCGAGAACAGGAGGCTCAGGTGTATCTCTCCATACACTCAAAGAAAAGACTCCAAGAAGATGGAGCCAGGCTTCTTCAGTTGGTGCCCAGAGCAGTTTCAGAGGCACTGGGCATAAATTGGAGCCATGTGAACACCAGGTGGGTGCCAAATCCCTGACATAGGGACTCAGAGGCTGTGGGATCTTCTTAGGAGTCTCCTAACCCATGTGGACATGGGGCTGGGCACAGCTTTGGTGGACCAGCTGAGCAGGGTGGAAACCAAATGGACCAAGGTATCTCCAGCCCCAGTCAGGGTGGGATTCTGTGATTCTTCTGGCCACCATCCTGAAGAGGACAGGGAGATGCCACCCAGCTTCAACAAGGGATCAAAGCTCTCTCGGCTTTCCTGCCAGCAACTGCACCACCACAGACATGATCCCCATGGCTGGAGACACTGAAGTGAGTCCCTTTAGACATCCCAAACTACAGCAGTCTGCATGCTCTAGTAATCACACCAGGACCATGCCATACCTGCTCAGAGCCTGGTGAGATCGTGTCTTGGCTCCGTGTGAGCATCCTGCGTGGAGATGTGGGCACAGGAGGGCCACGCTCTCCAGATGCTGTCAAAGCAGTGCTTGGGCTCCAGGAATCCAGCTCCAGCCCCGCAGATTCCAGCTGGTGGAACCCCCACAGTCCCACCTTCCTCATGCAGCGAGAGCAGGTGATGACTGAGAGCACAGAGCCGGACACAGCGCTACGGGGACAGAGCCAAAGAATGGGAAATGGTTGGGATGAGGTTGGACTCCTCCCTGGAATCACAGCTTTCAGTGCAGATGCAGGTATTTGTCGCTTCTTTTTTCTTTGTTTTCTGATGTGCTGAAGTACATTAAAACCCACCTACAGCCCTGATTTAAAAACCAGCTTCTTTTCATTTCGTGTGGTTTGCCACAGATCAGCAGCACGCTCAGCTATCAGCTGAAAGTGCCCCAAGACATCACTGTCCCATCTTCAGCCCTCCTCCTGTAAGAGCAGAACGCCTCAGGCACAAATAATGCAGCTGTTCTGCTCACATCACACACTTTGGGAAGCACAAACCTTCGGGTCATGAAACTTCCCTCTTTTCCTGCAGGCCTGACAAGCCATGAGAGCAACCCCAGGTCTGACACCTCAGGGGCTTCAACATCCAAATCACCACTGAACTGAATGGGGTGACTGACAGCTCAGAGATCTCATTTCAGATCCTGACATCTCAGGGAAAGACATCTCCTTTAGATGAGGTAGGAGCTGGGGTTTCTATAAGCCCATCCATTTTAACAGCTGAAGATAATAAAAACTGTGAAATAGGGGACAGCAAACACATCAGGAGAGAAATATTCACATTCCTCCAGCCCCTAAGATGCATCACGGGCAAAAAGAGCAGACCCTTGGGATCACTCCAGGCATCACCCACGTGCTGACCTGCAGGTCCAGCCGCACAGAGCCAGGACACAGGCAGGAATGTGCACCTGCAGGGTTTCTGAAGCAAACTTCATCGGTGGTTTCTCTCCCTCGGTCCTGTGCTCGAGTTCCTCCTTGATCAGCTGGAGGAGCAGGCTGATCTTCTCCTCTGTAAGGGACTGTGGGGCAGAAAAAGCAAGCAGAGATGGAGGTCAGAGGCAGCATTCAAATTCTTTTGATCGTTTTGGAGTTTGGGGCTGAATTCTGCCTCCTGCTTGGTGCCTCTTTACTCCTTTCTTACTGCAGTGCTGCCCTTGAGACTTCTAATGCTGGCAGCAGGGGAAAACCCATAGAGATGGAAGAGTGTTAGAGGGTTTCAGGTTAGAAAAGCGAGTGAGCGAAAAATAAATGCTTTTCATGCCTTCAGATAAGTCTTTCTCCCCACATCAGGCAAGTTTGTCTGACAAAACACGCCATTTCTACCCACAGACCATGCTACATATATGAAGATCCCATTTCCACCCACCCCAAAGGCGAAATGCACGAGCCAACGCGTTCAGCCCTTCACTCCTTTGGCTTCCACCGTTCAGCAGTGGTGACCACAGAACATCTCTGTGCTTTCTACTGAATGGATGGAGAGTTTCCTGGTTCCTCTGCAGCTTCTCACTGCTGAGAACCATCTGTCTCCCAGGGAGCGTGCCCAGAGAACCAGACTTGGCTGCAGCAGAGCAAGGCCTGGCCAGGGCACTGCAAGGAGACAATCCCACACTTGTTCCTGGCTGCAGCTACAACTTTAGCTCCTGCCTTTCCTCTCTTTCTCCCTGAAAATGCAAGCTCTCATTTCCAGATTCATGTAGGATTGCATTTATTCATTAGAGAAGTGACTCACAGGCTGATGCTGTACCTCAGAGCCCCTGAAGGTAACGAATGGGAGTTCTGTGCCAGGAGCCTGCAGGACCCCAGATCTCTGTTGCTGGGCAGCCCGCATGCTAACAAAGGTGCAGAGCAGGAGCCCAATGCTTCAGCCCTATTCCCACTGACAGCACTGTGATGGCACAAGTCAGATGTGCCAGCTCTGGGTGAGAGCTTACACAGCAGAAACCCTTCCAAACTCCTTTTAAGGTGCTTCTAGAAAGGCCAGGTGAAAGCCTGGAAACACAGGAAACCTCCATGCAGAAAGCCAAGGAGATGACATTAACATATGCACGCACAGGGACGTCTGGCTTTGTCACCAGTGACTTGAATGTCCCCAGTCCCTCCCCAAAAAACTCACCATGTTCCTCATGTCCTCTGCTCTGAGGGAGGGCAGCTGCAGCTCCAGCTGGCACAGGTTCTGGAAGCGCTCCAGGAAGTCCTGGAGAAGTGCTCTGGGTTCATCCACCAGCAAAAGAGCAAAGCGATCTGGTGAAAGAAAACCTGGGCTGTGGCACCTGCTTTCCCCCCTCCTTGTTATCCCACAGAAAGAGAGGAAACGACCAGCAAGGGTCTTCCAATAATAGTCTCCTATGTTTTAAAGGAAAAGCTGAGAGTCTCTTGTTCCTTTGCAATCATCCTTTCCAGTGCAGCACAGCTCTGAATCATGGAACCACTTAGGTTGGAAAAGACCCCAGAGATCATCGTGAAGATGAAGTCTTTCACCCTTTGAGCGTCCCATGTCATTTATCCTCCCCTATCTCCTCTCAGTTATATCCTGAATAGCATTTTAGCTGCCCAGAAGGCACAGGAAGGTAGAGAGGCAGCACCGGGTTCAGCCCTGGCCCAGAATTCAAGATCTGGGGCTCAGTTACCTGCTGAGACTGCTGAGAGCCTTTCCTATACCACTGTTTCAACATCCTTGTGATGGGTAAAAGAGGACTGCAATGGCAGTGCCTGCAGTGGCACTATGCACTGGAGAGAATGCACAGGCACAACAAGGAGGGAGAACAACAACAACAGAAAGGGTGAAAGCAAAGGGATAAACCCAGAGCTGTGCACTACGTGGGCTCTATAGGACCAACCTGGGCAGGGGCTGTCTGGCCAGAAGCAGAACTTCTCATGAGCGGTGCACAAGGACTTCTTCAGCTCCGCACAGCGCTCCTTATCTGCAAGGCAAAACTCACTTCTACACCTCTGCAGAGCCACCTCCTCAGGGAAGGGCTGGGAAAAGCAAAGCAAGGGAGAGAGGAAGGCAGAAGCCTGTGCTCTTGGCAGCTGAGATCCTCCAGTTCCTGAGGCTGTAACGTGCAGGGCCTGAAGCTCTTAGCTCCCCTCCAAAAAGAACTGGCAGCATCCTGCCCCTCCAGCCTCCCTGCAGGAAATCACATGCCAAAGGGAACAGCTGCTCCAGTGAGTTTGGATCATCTGCACAACACCAAGCCCGACCACTGCAGTGCAGCCAAAACCCCCTCCTGCTTCTGGGAGCAGTAAGCATGGAGCAGAGGAGCCTGCCACGCTGTATGCATGCAGCAGACACAGCTGAAGCTAGCCACCAGCACAGGGACTGCTTGGCTCTTCCCAATTTTCTGTTTGCCTGAGCTTCTGCCAGTCCCTGGCTAACTCAGCTGACCCCTCTGCTTGGGCTGTAGGAGCCACATCGTAGCTGGAAATCAAGCTCCCCAAAAGAATGGGTGCTGCATTTAACTTATTCACACCAAATTATTATTATTTATTTTAAACGTTTGCTTTTCTTTCCCCTCTCTGATCTTTAGGTTTTCCCAAACCAGCAGCGTGATTACTAACGGAATAATTAGGCCAAGGTTTATTTAACAAAGATAGCCTAAACAAACAGAGGGCATCAGTATTCAGAGGGAGCCCAAAGGAAAAGCATATGAAGCTCCCAGCTACGCATGATCTGCACTGCATTTGTCAGACACTGGGGCTGCACCCTCTACTGTTTTGCAGGTAACAAGAGCTGGGAGAGAAAAAATGGAAAGAAGAGAGGGCACCCAGTGGAAGCAGGTCAAAAAATGCACAGAGGGCAGACCCAGGTGAAGAAAAATAAGGGTTTGAGCAGTGATAAAGCACAGTTGAGCCCTACTTCTGTTCTGAAGCCATGGGGCTGAGAAGGAGGCATTTCTGGAGCTGTTATTGCTTTGTGCCTGTGCAGCAAAGTATCAGAGCTGGCCAACATTCTGTAGCCAGCACAGGTTAGCAGGAAGGGGAGTTTTACTGCTAGGAACCCAAAGTTGCTTAAGCAGGTCAGTAGAGGGATTTATGTATTACATGACAAAAGATGAGCACCTGCACGTGTGGACTCAGTGCCCTGCATCAAGATAAAACAGCAGAGGATCACAGCAGCAGACCAAGCAGCCTGCAAACCCTGACAAGGAGAGCAGGGGTTTTAATTAAGCTCTGCCATACGTACATTTGTTGAAGTCAAAGGTGAGCTGCAGGCTGACACAGAGGAAGGCTTGGCAGCTGGAGCACTTCAGCATGTCACATTCCACGTTGGTCCAGCCATACTTGGCACAGACCAAGGGAGACAGCTCGTGGGGTTTGCCTGCCCACTTCAGAGGGTGCTGGTGTTAAGGATAAAACCCCATGAATTACAGGCTGACCTGTGAGGTGTTCCTCATAGGGTGATTTGTCCCAAGAAGAAAATCCTCAAAAAAGATGGAGCCTGTGGGGAAACTACAAGGATGCTGACAGCAAAGCAAGGGGAGGGACGGCTGGAAATTCAGCATCAGAAAGGATATAGTGAACGTTTCTACTCTGCTGAAATAAGCTTCTTTGCTTGTTGACTCCAAGGAGAGGGCATCAATTTGCAAAGATCCATTAGCTGATTCCGACCAGTCGGACGTGTCCTTCCTGAAAGGAATAGCGAGTCAGCAAGGGAAACTTCTGTGCTGTCCTGGAAAGATTTCATCAGTGCATCAAAAATGCATAGAGCACTTCTGACCATCTCATCCTTCAGGCTCATCCTTACTGTAATCCCTCATCTAGAAATCGGTGTCTTTGAGGGGAAACACAAGTGCTGATTTTTAGTGATACCCCCCAAAGCTGCCCAACAACCCAGTGCCCACCAGTACTTTCCAGTGCTCATCCAGAAACCCCAGTACACACCACTGTCTGTTGGTGTCCCAGAGAGCCCCCATGGTGGGACTGCATGCGTTTGGGGTCAGAGAGCTGGTTCCTGGATAACTCAGCTCATTTAGGATCTTGGCAGATCATTTGCTTCCCCTTCCTGCTCTCCCACCATCTCCCACTGCTCATGACTGCCTCCCAGCACCTTCCCAGTGCCTTGCTACATTCCAGAGTTCCCACTCACCTCCTCCCAGTGTCTCCTGTGCTTCCCACAAGACCCAGTGCCCCCTCAGCACCCCCAATGTCTCCCATTTGTCCCCTCCCAGTGTCCCCCCATAATTCCCAGTCTCTCCCAGCCTGTCTCAGTGCCCTGTTTCTCCAGAACTCCTTCCTGCAACAAGACCCAAAAAGTCCTAATATGTCCTCAGCACCTCCAGTATCTCCTAATGAGTCCCAATATCCCCTCAGCACCACCGAGTGCTTCCCAGTTGCCCCCTCCCAGTTCCCCCATTTCCTTACCAGTAGCCTCTCTATGCTTCCCAGTCCCTCCCAGTGTCTGTTCTCCCAGTAACCAACCCCGCAACAATACCCAACACCTCCCATTATTCTCTTAGTATCCTCAGTTTCTCTCAGTTGCCCCTCTCATTACCCCCCCGTCTCTCTGAATCCCTCCCAGTGTCCCACTTCCCCAGCAACCTTTCCCATAACAAACCCCCCCCCCCCCGTGGGCCCCCAGCAGCCCCCCAAACCCCCCAGAGACATCCTTTGGCCTGGTGCTTTCTAATTGTCCCCTCCTAGCGTCCCTGCATGCATCCCAGTCCCTCCCAGAGCCCTGCTTTCCCACAACCTCTTACCATAACTAACCCCAACATCTCCTAATACACCCTCAGCATGCCCAGCGCCTCCTAGTGCTTCCCAGTTCCTCCCCATCACTGCCAGTCCCTCCCAGCACTCCATTTCACCAGTATTTCTCCCCACAAAAAGACTCAACACTTCTTAATACCCCTTCAACATCTCCAGCCTCCCATCATCACCCCCAGTGTTCTCACTTACCAACCCCCCCCCCCCCTATGGTTCCCAGTGCCTCCAAGCCCCCCCCCCAGTGTCCTGTGTCCCCAGAATCCCTTCCCATAACAAACCCCAACACCTCACAGTGCCTCCCTATGCTTCCCATCCCTCCCAGCCCATCTCAGCACCTCGTTTACCCATTACCCTTCCCTACAAGAGGACACAACGCCTCCTAATACCCCTCCAACGTCCCCAGTACCCTGTCAGCACTCCCAGTTGCTCCCCTCTACTGCCCCTTCTATGCTTCCCAGCCTCTCCCACTACCCCTTCCCACAAAACCCAACACCTCCCACTGCCCCCCCAGGTCTCCCAGTGTCCCTTCACAGCTCTCCCTCCAACCCCCAGCCTCCTCCCTCGGTACCGCACCACCCAGCCCCATCCTAGGCCCCACCGCTCTCCCCAAGCCCAGCCGCCGCCGCCCCCCCCCCCTCCCTCACCCTTCGGGCCCGCTGCCCTCAGAAGCGATGCCTCCATCAATGAGGTCCCGGATTTGCTGCGGGGTGACGGCGGGCGGCCTACCCCGACCCCCCCCGGCCGCCTCGGCGCTGGGCGCCGCCATCTTGGTCCCTCAGCGCAGCACTGCCCAGGGGCCGGGTGGGGGCACCGCGGCCGCACACGTTCGTTCCGCCGGTTTCCGTTCCCCCTTCTGCGCGCTCTCTCCCAGCTCGGCGCTCCACTGGCTCAGCCTGCCCGATACGCGCACCAATCGATCGCTCGGCTCTCTCAGCGCCTCACCACCTCCCAACAAGCCCGCGTCTGATTGGCAGCATCTCGGAAAACCGCTCTCTGACTGGCCAGCAAAAGGCGCAGCTCCTCCCTTACTCCTTCCCCCACTTTCCAACAAGCCCGCATCTGATTGGCAGAACCCTCAGAAGTCGATCGCTGATTGGTCGAAGGGCATGGCGGCCCTTTGGGAGGGGGGGGATTTTCCCTGAGGAGAAGCGGTCGAGGCCATGGCGGCGGCTGATGGTGGTCGGGAGCTGAGCGGCCTGCGGGGCAGGGCGGAGGACGGGCTCCTCAACCGCTTCGTGCAGCTGCCGGGGAGGCCGCACATGGCGGGTGAGCGGTGGGAGGGGCCTCTTGGGATTAGTGGGACCCTCGGGCCGGAAGGAGCCGTGAGGGCTTCAGTGTCACTCAGCTTTTTGGGGTGGGGGTGTTGGGGGCACTGGGAGCATTGGGGGGTACGGAGGGGGCTGTCGATCTTCTCGGCCCCAATATCAGTGTATTGGGGGAGAATGTAGTGTTAATCTTCAATCCCGATTTAAGATTTTTTTCTGGGGGGTGGGGGGGAAGGGGGAGGTGCCAGCTCTAATATGGGGATTTTGAGTGCTGTGCTGCCCCTCTGGGAGGATTTGGTCTTCTAGAAGTTTTGGGTGCTGTGTAAGCTTAGCCCTATTCCCTAAGAAGGAAAGCCCAGTTCCTTCTCCCCTGTTTCCCCTCAGCTCTCCCTGTGTTGGTGCACACAGATGGAGCCATGGATCCCCAAGCCCCCCCAACCACCCAGGCTCTGGGTATGGGAGTTCTCTCCTTCCTACAGCCCCAAAGCATTAAGGGAGGTGGCTGAGATTACCCCACAGTTGGAGCAGTCACCCCCATCCCATTGCTCCTGCTGTATTGGGGCACCCCTTGGTTCTGTGATGGGCCATGGGAGATGTTCCCCACCCTTTTGAATCCCATCCTTGCAAGTACATGGTGTACATTTCCCATCCCTTCAAATCCCATCCCCTGTTCCCACCTGTGCAAATGCCCAGGGCCCCATCCAACCTGGCCTTGAACTCCTCCAGGGACGGATGGGGCATCCACAGCCTCTCTGGGCAGCTGTTCCAGCACCTCTCCGCTCTCTCTGTCAAGAACTTCCCCCTGACATCCAACCTCAGTCTTCCCTCCCTCAACTTCAAACCATTTCCCCTTGTCCTGCAGTTATCAACCCTTTCAAAGAGTTGACTCCCCTCGTGTTTGTAGGCTCCCTTTAGGTATTAAAAGGCTGCACTGAGGTCACCCCTCAGCCTTCTTTTCTCCAGGCTGAACAAGCCCAGCTCCTTCAGCCTGTCTTCGTAGGGGAGGTGCTCCAGTCTCCTGATCATCTCTGTGGCTCTCCTCTGGACCCAGTCTGTCACTGTTGTGCCTGCATAACAACAAAGAAGGACGCCCTCAGGCTTTGTGTGAATGTGCTGAGCAGCTCCACACCTATTTTTGGGCCAATGCTCAGACACATTTCCTTCCTTCCTTTCGTGATAAGGCGGTATCACAATGGCTGGTTATTTTCTCACTCTCAGTTTACAGTCACTTGGCTTGACCAAATGTAACCATGCGTCTTCCTGAGATGGTTGCATTGATCCCATCTTTTGGCTAAGGGTCATTCCCAAACCTGGAATTCTGCCATCTGACAAACAGATCCTGCTCAGCTCAGCGTATGTGCTTAAAGCCAACCTCAACAAGCTTGAAGATCACTTGGTGAAAAAGTGATGGAAGATCTTTCTGGATCCATCCTTGGAGTTTTCTCCTGATCTGACACCTGTTAATGTCCTGTTTGCAGCACTCCAACGGCAGCTGCTGCATAAACATTGAGATTTAGAGACAGCTTTCTTCCCTTCCTTCCATTTCCTCCAACTGTGTTTGTTTTCTTCTGAATTCTCTCTTGGACTTTTCAAGTCACTCTTTCACCTTCCCCACCATTTAGTACCCTAGATTCTTTCTATAAAGCACGCTGTGTTTGTGTTGTTTTTCTTTTTTTTTTTGTTAGTAATCATTGTGCCAGCATGCAAGGAGCAGGTAATGTGCTCTGGAGGTGGATGCGTGCCCTCCATCCTTCTCTGCAGAGCTCTGCTGCTGCCAGTAGTGTCATTTCCAGTGGCTGTGGGCAATCTGGCTAAAACACATCACCACTTAAACACCACAGTGTGAATTCAGGTGCTGCTTTCCTCACATTCACCCTCTGCCATTTACTGTACAACCACGGATAAGTTTTGAGGGCGTTTTCATGTCAGAATTGTGGAGAGCTACTTTCTCCAGAGGGTTATTTCTGATGGTCATTTGTATATAAAGATTCTTTAAGACATCTGAAATCCTATGTTGGCTATGGGAAAGGAAGGAGCTATATTTAATTCTAAGCTTTAGAACGATGCAAAATGTCAAATGTAGGCATTGTGTGTTTTGTTCTCCCCACTGGAAATCTTCCTGTCCACCTTGAGAATGAATGATCACGATACCAATATGTATATACATTTTGTTCAGTGTTTTCATCACACTCCTGGGGTTAAGTGGGTAGAAAGAAGCTGGAGACCTAAATATCTTTATATCTTTGCTCCTTCCATGCTCAGCGTTTATATTTGTGCCTTGAGCTATAATTTTCCCAGTGATATTTGCATTTTTAGGGGAAACATTTCTTCTTTTGCTCTGGTTTCTCACTAAGGATGGTTATTTCCTCGGGGCTCCTTTGCTCTGAGTGTCGTTTGAAGCTCACTGTGTGAGCTGTGTCCATTCTGCTCTGCTTCTGATCGATCATCCTCAACGTTTTTCTTTATTTTTGGCCCTTTCCCTCGTGGGAAATACCAAAAATCAATTGCTTTCTTGTATGAATGCTTGAAATGCAAAGATGTGTGGAAGCACAGAGAGAGACAGCCCTGTTCTGCCCATCGATCCGAGCTCTCATCATGTGGGATGATGGATCCTTCTCCAAACTCCCCTTTGGAGGCTTCAGAAATGCAAGAGGCTGCTGGGAGGCAGCTGTGATCTTTATAATGGAATCTACCACGTGAATTACAAACGTATTTTGTTCAGGCCAGTGTGAAGAAGCTGAAGCTGAAAATGTGTTGGAGTCAATACTGACTTGTTCTCTTCTCTCTCCCAGGAGCTAGCATTGCTTAGGCTTCAGCCCTCAGCCTGAATGTCCTTCAGAAGTCTTGCTGAAGTCATGTGTGGGAAGGGAGATACTGAAACCTATTCCATATGTTGAACAGAGTCCTGATATTGTGTTAATGAAGCCTTAAGAAGCAGCAAAAAGGATGTGTGCAGGAACCTTAATTATTCAGCAGCAGCATTTGAAAAGATGTTACTAAAAGACACGCTGTATTTGTTAGCTTTGTGTCCTCTACTTATTATTTTGTGTTTCCAAAACGCCCCTGATAGCTGTCAGATCTGCTCCAGGAGTAATGAAGGAAGCTTTGTTCCATGTGGTCTGCAGGAGGGGAGAATCACAGAATGGTTTGGGTTGGAAGGGACCTCGAGGATCATGAAGCTCCAACCCTCTTCCTGCATGCAGGGCCACCAACCTCCCCATTTCACAGCAGCCCAGGCTGCCCAGGGCCCCATCCAACCTGGCCTTCAACACCTCCAGGGATGGACGGGGCATCACAGCCTCTCTGGGCAGCTGTTCCACCACCTCACCACTCCCATAGCAAACAACTTCCCCCTCACATCCAACCTCAATCTTCCCTCTTGCAATTTCAAACCACTTCCCCTTGTCTTGCTATCATCTACACTTCAAAAGAGTTGACTCCCTTCCTTTTTATAGGCTCCTTTTAGGTCCTGGAAGGCTGCAATGAGGCCACCCTGCAGCCTTCTTTTTAAGTCAAGATGTGAATCACACATACAGTGAAGAGGATCCATGGCTGTGTGTGCAAATGGTTCTCATCAGTAAATACGAAAAAGCAAATAGTCCCTAAGTTCTGAGAGGAACATCTCTCTGGATGCAATTCTTTTAACCAGAATGGAAATTGAAGTGAATTTTCAAATGCATCTTGGTTAGAAAATGCACAGAATGCTTGCTTGTCCTTGAGTTGTAGGCACTTTGGCAACTTTTCTTCTTTTCTGAAGGTTAGAAGCCAAACGTTTCTCCTGAATTCACCCTGAGTTTTAACTGTGTGTTGTCAATCCTGAACATCAAGACCAGCTGTGCTTTTAATTCTTGTCATCCATGTGGGATGACGTGCAGTGTGTTCACCTCATTGATCAGTGATGAGCAGAGGTCGGTGCCAATACCTCCCACCAGTTCCCTGAGTGCATTTAAACCTCCTATTGCACTCCAGCTTCAGATGGGTCTCCAACTGTCCTTCAAGACCAAAAGAGGGAGGCCAAAGTTCCTCAAGGGCTCCTGTGGTGGATTCTGGTGCTCTGGCTGTGCCAAAGGGTAATTTTTGGTATCCCTGGCAAGCAGAGCTTAGAAACAAGGCTTCTTTGCTCCTGTAGGATCTAGGAATTACTTTTCTTTGGCTTTGCTCAGCCTTGGCCACTGCTCAGCCTTGTGCCTGTCCATGGTGAGGTCGACCCGGGGCTCTTCTCATTCTCCTTTCTGTGTTTCTGAGGAGGTGATGGGGTCTGGATCCTTCCTGGGCTGCTGAGAACAAGGGAGGCAGCAGCAGCTGTGAGTTTGCAACCTCTGGAGAACGGCATTGCATCGCTTTACTGGGAATTGATAATGAGGGATTGTAGTGAGGAAAGAAAACTCCCTTCAAAAGTAAAATCAAGTCCTACAGAAGCTGATAGAGGCAGATCTCAGTCTCTGCCAAGAGGTTTGACACTGATTAATACATTAATTTGTTTATCTGGCAGCACAGTCCTGATAAGAAAAGGGCAGCTTCAAGTAGGCTCCCAAAACAAATTTATATTCAAGTCTGCTGTTGCTTATTTCTATTCCTAAGAAATGCTTTCACCTAATCAGACCTATTCCCCTTCTTTTAAATGCAAACAAACAAACAAAGCCAGCCAGCTGGTAGCTCACAAACTGGAATAGCAGGTATCCTGCTCTCCTTTAACCCAGCTGGTGAGATGATGCCAGCCTGGTTTTTTTTTCCTGCCCTCGTGAAAGGGAGGATAATCAGATGGAAAGAAAATGCCTTTGTTCTCTGCAAGTCTTTGTGCTGCTCTGTGTGTCAGTGCCTCTCACCTTACCCTTCTTGCTGCTGCTGATGCAGTGGCTGAGCTGAATCTTCACTCACAGTTTGATTTTCCTCCTGTGTAACTTGGTGCAGGTGTTGGAATACAGCAGAGCAATCCCTGCAGGTTGGCTGTAGCTGTTGACACACACTGGGCATGCTGATAGCATTTAATCTGCTGCATAGCTCCAAGAAATCTGCTGATTACTTGAAAGCAAGAAGGCTTTTTCATCTTTTCCAGGCTTTCTATGCAGTAGTGTGGAGGCTGTGGAGGCTGCAGTGCTGGAATTTAATAAACTTCCCTCCTCTAAAATGAAGGGTGTCTTTAAGTTCATGACATCTCTCTTCTCTCCATTCTGCATTCAGAGCTTTCTGAGAGGTGGGAAGCATCTCCTGCATGGATGCTGCACCGTGTCACCTCAGGAGCAGACGTTCACACTGCCTTTTTTCCTTACTCTCCTCTTGTTCTGTCAATTCCTTACGCTGCAGAGATATTCAATTAGGAATCTGCTCTAATGAAGTCAACCTGGGACATCCCAGCAGCTCCCTCTGAAGTCACTTAATGAATCCCTTGGGGGAGGTGAATGTAACAGGGTGTTAACAGGTCAGTGTGCAGTGACAGCCAGCACGTTGCTGTCAGATAGCTCAGCCCAAAATTAGAACTGTCCTCCTTCTGGCCCTGCTCTGCTGTTTCAGCTTCATTCCATTGCTGTGGCTGCTCGTTCCCTGTAAATTTTACCATTCCCACTTTTGCCTTAAGGAATCATAGAATCATAGAATGGCCTGGGTTGCAAAGGACCACAAAGATCATCCAGTTTCAACCTCCCTGCTGTGTGCAGGGTCACCAACCAGCAGCCCAGGCTGCCCAGAGCCACATCCAGCCTGGCCTTGAATGCCTGCAGGGATCCAGAGGCATCCACAGCCTCCTTGGGCAGCCTGTTCCAGTGCCTCAGTGCTCCCAGTCTCCTGGAATTAAGCTCTCCCATCTCTGTTCTTTGCAGCCCCCTTTGAAGACCATCAGGGAACACCCAGAAGAAGGCACGAATTGGGTGAGCTCCCACTGGTCAAGAGCAAAATTCCTTCATTTTCTTCCTTCGCTTTCAGTTTATTGCTTTTCTAAGTGGGGAATCACTGTGAGATGCAGTTATTACTGGAAGGATTTCAAATCCCTTAGAACTCTGCCTCAAGGGGTTTGCTTGAGTCCTGCAGAACAGCTTAATTCTGCACAAGAGTTAGAGTTTCCAACAGCAGCAAAGTGGGAACGTGATGAAACACATCTGCCCATGCTAAGCTGAAATCCAGAATTCAGTCTGGATTAATCACTGATTTCGTCTCATTTGTTATTGCTCTGCACATCTGATTCACTGTCTGATAATTGCAATGAGCTGTAAGAAGCATGATGGTTCCTCAGTAGGCACTTCTCTGGGTCCTGTTCCATCATAGAAGTCCATAATAGAGCAGGGAGGGCACACGGGTGGTGCGTGGATGAGGGAATCTTGGGGGATCCACTTTGGTTTTGAAACCTTCCAGGTCAGTTTGAAATGTTTCATAACTGGATCCCTTTGTTCTCAGACCTAATTGGTTTTCTTCCCTTCATCTTTCCATTCATTGCATGGTCCTCTGTCTCACTTCTGTCCCTGGCACTATGCTAGACTCTTACTGAGCTCTGAATTAGAACAAGCTTGGAATTACTTTTTCATCACTTACCATTTCAGGCTTCAATTTATTGCTGTTTGGGTTTCCCTGGACTGGCTGCCATGTGTGTGTGTCGGTCTTTTGGCCTGTTCTGGTTGAGTTCTGAGCCTCAGTTCCCTGCACTCCACCTGTATCGTTGTGGGGAAGAGGCGGAGGGCTCCCTTTAGGGAAGGGCTCCTTGAGGCACAGCTGCAGAGATGGGCTCCCTGCAGCACTCCCTCCCTGTGCTAATGCCTTTGCTGTTGACTTCTTGCTGTATCAAACTTGTGTTGCATGCCGTGGAAGAGCCTAGCTGAGATGCAAGGCACTGGGAGCACTTGAGCTGTCTGTGTTCTTGCTCAGGTGTGGATCTGGCATCAGAGCTGTCACCTCCTGGATGCAGATGCGTTTCCTTGCTGTTCCACACCAGCTGCTCCTGCTGGAGGACCACCCCAGTGCGGTGTCCTCAGACAGGAGTTCAGCTCCTTTGCTGTTTGTTCACAGAGCTGTTCTGTCTTTTTGCTGCAGGCCAGAGATCTCCACCAGCGAGAAGCGGCCATCGCTGCGTGGCAGATAATGCCAATTTGTATGTGTTTGGAGGCTACAATCCTGACTACGATGAGTCTGGTGGGCCAGAGAACGAAGACTACCCACTGTTCAGGGAGCTCTGGCGGTACAACTTTGCTACAGACACGTGGCACCAAATGGGCACTGAGGGCTACATGCCCAGGGAGCTGGCCTCCATGTCACGTACGTATGGAAATCCAATTCCTATGCACCTAAGCCTGAAGCTATTTTAATCGGTGTCCCTGATGGAATGAAAAACCAGACAAGAACTGGGAAATCTGGATCCTGTTTCCAACTCTTGTGCAATTAGGCCTTGAGTTTGGAATGGGATTTTTGATTATTTCTTTTTCTCCTTTGCCCTTTTGCTAGGGTTGAGGAATTAAAAATGTAAAATGCAAGAGAGAGCCTTTGGAAATTTAGCTTAACAGTTGCAAGGCCTCTGCTTTCAGTGGATAGATGCTTGCTGCAGTCAGACAGAGCACCCAAAAATAGATCCCGTTGTTCACTAGCCATTTTTTAAAGTAAGTTTTTGGTTGCCATGGTTTTAGCTTGCATTCTTTCTCTTTTAGAGCATTTCAAGGCCATAAATGCACAGTGTGAGTTGTAGGGTATTTGAACAACAACCAATGCTTGCTGCCTTCTTCCAGAGTTCTGTTTCACTGCATTTCACTGCAACAAACATCTCTGCCCTGTCTGTCTCTCCTAGTTGTATTGCATGGCAACAACCTGCTCGTGTTTGGGGGCACTGGAATCCCATTTGGGGAAAGTAATGGCAACGATGTCCACGTCTGCAATGTCAAGTACAAAAGATGGGCCCTGCTCAGCTGCAGAGGAAAGAAACCCAATCGGATCTATGGCCAGGTAGGAGGGAAGGCCCTCTGTCAGACACACTGCGTGTGCTGTGTGTCCTTCCTTTGGGAGGCTGGGACTCTTTCTGTTTCAGTGCTGATGCTCTGTGTCCTTTCTAACTGGTTTCTCTCTGCCTTCCAGGCCATGGCCATCATCAATGGGTCTCTGTATGTGTTTGGTGGAACAACTGGTTACATTTACAGCACCGACCTGCATAAACTAGACCTCAACACCAGAGAGTGGATCCAACTGAAACCAAACAACATGTCCTGCGACATGCCAGAGGAGAGGTGAGGAGAGCTTTTAAACTGGGAAATCACCACCTTTGCTGAGAAGCTGAGACAGTACCGTCAGAGCAGTGCTTTTGGCTGTGAGCCTTGCACAAGCAGTGCTCCAGCATTATGATATGCACAGGGGTGTAGGGAGGGGGTGTGAAGCCTCTGCCAGAACAATATGCAGTGCCAGAACAGAGCTGGGAACTTGAGGCAGCTGTTGAGTGCTGAAGAGGCTCCAGCTGATCCCTATGCCTTGCCTCATTCTGTAGCAAGCTTTCAGTTGGTGACCTTCTCAGTGAGAAAAGGGAAAGAAGTGTTAAGGACTGCCACGGTGCTCTATAAACTGTTGTACTTGAGATCTGTGAGACTCTGCTCTCAGAAGCTCTTCCCAGCTCTTGAGGTGCTGCTTAGGTTGCTCATGAAAACTTCCACATCTGAAAACTCCCAGCCTGGGGGTCTGATACAGCGTAGCCATGCTTGGGATGTCTGTTTCAACCACTCAGATTTGTTAATGTTTCCAGAAAGTTTTGTTGCTGCTCACTTGCATTGATTTCTTGTGCTGCTAAATATCCACCTCTGCACACCTTCAGGTACAGGCATGAAATTGCACACGATGGTCAAAGGATTTATATCCTGGGAGGTGGAACTTCCTGGACAGCTTATTCCCTAGATAAGGTAAGGTGGTGAGAAGCCTCCAGAGCTTGCCTGAACACAGTTTTGCAGTGAAGTGTAACCAGCACAGTCACTTCATCTGTTTGGAGAGCTTTGATTTTCAAAAAGATAATGTTAATCAAAAATACATTACTGGGAGCAGATTTTGCTCCAGTTTCTGTAAAGGTTGGGATTACCACAGACATGTCCTGTTAGAAATGGTGAATCCGTGGTAACCCATCACCACACACATCTGCAGAATAATCTGTTGTAGATCTGTTATCAAAGATCCTCATTTAAGAGCACTTAGGATGGAAATGTTGTTAACTATGCCAAAACAGGAAAAGGCCAAAGAAAGGAGCTCCTTGACTTTTAAGTTTGCATGTTGATCATGGTGACTCTTTTCTTGTCTTCCTTTTGTGTGGTAAACATTTTTCCCCATTAAAACTGGGAGAGGGAAGAGTGAATTCTTTCTGGGGGCTGAGAGAATAAATGAAGAAACTTTAAATAGTGTCCCACTTCCAGAAAGATGAAACTATGAAACAGTGAACTCCCTGTGTCTAATTTGTCTAATTTGGTTACCCTGTGGCTGCGTTGTAGTTCTGGCAGAGCCAAGAGGATTTAACAATTCTCTTTTTTCCATTCAGATCCATGCTTACAACCTTGAAACCAACACCTGGGAGGAAATTGCCACAAAACCTCATGAAAAAGTTGGTGAGTCTGCAATTTCACATCATATCCTGTACACCAGAGAGTGGCTGGGGTGTGTGAAGGTGCTGTTAGCTGGCCATCTGGAAGCCTTTCTTGTAACCTTGTGGAGACTTGCACTGGCTTCAGGACCCTGCTCCTTTGTAGCTTCAGCAGTGAGAATTAACCCAGCTGAAGTACAGCTGGCACTCTGGCTTCTCTCCCTCCTGGATAAGGTGAGGTGATAGGGGCTGGCTCTCACTGCAGAAGGAGGTGCAAATCTCAGCTCCCTCTGAGGGAGCAGGCACTGTTCTGCTTAGCAGAGAGACTTCCCCTGAATAGCCAGAGGTGAGAGCTGGAGTTTGTGAGGTGTAAGATTTTGGCACATCTCATCCTTCCCTGGAGTGCAAAGAGGGGCCAAACGTCCCAAAGCAGCTGCGTGTCATAGCTGTGACAGTGGGAAAGCAAAAGCTCTTGTAAGTGAAGAAAAAAAGTGATTCTTGTCTGTGAACTTGTGCAAGCTCTTTAAAAGCAGCAATAGCTGACATCTCTTCTTTGCTATGGGAGTGGTGAGGTGGTGGAACAGCTGCCCAGAGAGGCTGTGATGCCCCGTCCATCCCTGGAGGTGTTGGAGGCCAGGTTGGATGGGGCCCTGGGCAGCCTGGGCTGCTGTGAAATGGGGAGGTTGGTGGCCCTGCCTGCAGGAAGAGGGTTGGAGCTTCATGATCCTTGAGGTCCCCTCCTACCCAGGCCATTCTGTGATCTCTTTTCTCATGTCTAATTTTTTTTGTTTTTCCTCCTCAGGCTTCCCAGCAGCTAGAAGATGCCATAGCTGTGTTCAGATCAAAAATGGTAAAGTCTTCCTCTTGAACATTGGTGTATCTTGCTACAGCCTAGCATTGGGAAGCCCATCTCTTCAGCCTGAGAGATGCTGGCCTCCAGAGCATTTGAGAGAACTGCAGGGCATGCATGTCTTTTCTGAAGGAGAATTCCTTCTTTTAACCATCCTTAACCTGTCCAATTGGCACTGCTCTTCATATGAGGGAGCAAATCTATTCCTGCAATAGACAGTACTGTCACTCTGGAATTCTGTAGTATTTTACACAACCTACAGATTCATGGGGCATTCCCTCAGTGGGGTTTGCACTTCTCCCATAGCTTTGTTGTCCTCTGAGAATGCTTTTTTCCAATCTTGATGATTATGCTGCTCATGATGGACTGAAGAAGCAGAGTTGATCCTCCTCAAAATTCCTCCTGAATGCTTCAGCGTGCTGAGCCATGGAAAAGAGTGATACAAGGAGTTATATTTCTCAGGAGGTGAAACAAGTGTTGATCCTGAAAGGGTTTTAGAAAGGTGATGCACAGCACCTTCTGCAGTTCCTGAAGGAAGGTAAGCATTGTGAGTTTCCTCTCTCTGCAGATGTGTTTGTTTGTGGAGGCTACAATGGAGAAGTGATTCTGGGAGATGTTTGGAAGCTGAATCTGCAGACTTTCCAGTGGGTCAAGCTCCCAGCTGCCATGCCTGAACCAGTGTATTTTCACTGTGCTGCTGTCACACCGGTGAGTGACTCATTTCTTTCCTCTGTAGCTGAAGTTGGAGCCATTTGTCCCAGTGTTTGTGTGGGCTGTAAATAGAGCTGAGCAGATGTTACCAAGGAGGTGACCTCAGCTGCACGCAGCATCCTGGGGGAGGCTGAGAGCTGCTCTAAGGTTACTGCATTGACTTCGTATGCCTGCAGCTGTTTGAAGAGCTGCAGCACACAGCATGTTCTGCTTTCTGAAAGCAGCAGTGGGGGATTTTAGCTTTTGAAGTGCCTTAGCTCTGGCTCCAGGAAGTAACTCAGTATGTGAACATCCGTTCCTGTTTGCAAAAGGAGAAAAAAACCAAACACACGAGTACTCCCCCCAAAACTTCTCACCCTGAACTTGGCCTACAGAGCACAGGTAGGGCTGAAAAAATAGCAAACATTTTAAAAGTATAGGAACACATGCAAACTGGTAAACACGTTTATCAGAAAGGAGGTAGATGAGTGCAGGAATGCCCTTTATTTTCCACTCCCTTTGCACTTGTGTGGTTCCTGGAGCAGGGTTCTGTTGTGCTGCTGAGCCAGCAGAGGGAACATAGCATGGCTTCTAGCTTTAAGAAAACATATTTGGCTAGAATCATAGAATAGCTTAGGTTGGAGGGGACCTTAAGGATCACTGAGTTCCAACCTCTCTGCTGTGGGCAAGGTTGCCAAATACAGCTTTATAATAATCCACTCCCACTCTTAAAATTGATTCCTGGGGTTAGAATTCACCGACAACAAAAGACACAGCAAAGCACTCTGAGCTCAGGCAGAAATCCTTAGGAGGAGAGAAAAGTGCCCTTCAGCAGCACGACCTCATCTTAGCTACAAGAGGGAGCATGGCTCAGGCGGTGACACTTCTGTTCCAGGCACAGAGAGGTGGTCAAAGCCTGGTGTTGTCCTTCAGCATGTGCCCACATTTCCTGCCCCCATCTAACCCCTTTTCCCCTCCTTTCCTGCCTAGGCTGGCTGTATGTACGTTCACGGAGGAGTGGTCAACATCCATGAAAACAAACGGACTGGCTCGCTGTTTAAAATGTGGTTGGTGGTACCCAGCCTGCTGGAACTGTCGTGGGAGAAGCTCCTGGAGTATTTCCCTCACCTAGCAACCCTCTCCAGATCTCAGCTTTTGCACCTCGGACTGACGCAGGGACTCGTCGAGCGGCTAAAATGAGAACCCCTGCTTGTGCCCCAGTCACACTACGTCCAGCAGCCCCTCCTCCCTCCCCTATTTATGGATACTGTGGTTGGTCTTGCTAAGAACACAGAGGAACCTGCTCAACGCCTTACTCAGCAACTGCATCGATGCCTTTCTAGAAGTTTTTAATTTGTTGGAAATCCACTTTTTATTTATGGAGCTCTGAATGGGACTAACCCATGCCATCTATCCATTATCAGCACATGCTTGCAACTTAACTGGGGGGAGGGAGGACAGTGCTTAATGAATGTCTGAGATCCATGCTTACCTGTGGTGCATTTGACTTCGTACTTTCACAAGCTGCATCTAACAAAGGACAGCCAACATGGAAAAATGCCTGCTGGGGGTGATGCTCACGCCCCTGCTGCCCAGCCAAGCTCTCCCTCTCTAAAAACAGTGAACTCTTGCAGCTGGAGGGCTTTAGTGGGTTATGTGGGCTTCAAAGTATGGCCACAGTGCTGGAGGAGGCAGTGAGCAAAGCTCATGCTGCACAGCTGCTGTGGTGCAGTGATTTGAAGCAGCCACAGCTGTGCTCTTCGCCTTTTCACAGGGAAAGGTTTGCTTAAAGACTGCTTAAAAGCTGCCACTGAATGGACTACTGTGTAGTTTAGTGGAGGTGGTGAGAAAGGAGTCTGCTGAACTCACCAACAGCTTATGCCCTTGCTGGAAGGAGGGTGAATTAGGCACTTTTCAGCACTGAAATCCATATGCTGATTTCTCCCTTCCCTGCCCTCAAGAACATTTCCTTACCCTCTTAAAACCCCCCTCTTTGACTCAGTGCTGCACAGTGAGCACAAGGTCACAAAGAATGTTCTGCTGCTTTTCCTAAAGATGCAACTTTTCCTAAAATACAATTATACAATTGAAGCACTGACCTCACAAAGCATACATCTCCCTTCTGGGGACTGATGGAGCTTGTGGGGCAGTTAAGTCCCTCTCTGCAGCACCATACTTCCAAGCAAGATAACTAGAGTGTTACTGCCAGAGCACACCCACCTCCTTAAGGGAGAAGGAGAGGATCCAGTGTCTCCACCAGATATCATGGAGGGGAACGTAGAGCTTCCTGGTGTGTTTGAGGCCAGCGCACACAATGCATGCAGAGAGCATCACTCCCCATCCAGCTGCTCACACTGGAGGACGTCCCCATGGAGCAACACCTGCATGGGGCTGTGGGGAAGGAGCTGCATTGCCTGTATTTATGTGTCTGTCAGTGTTGAGCTTTGTTTTTTTTTTTTTTGTCTTTTTTTTTTTGTTTGTTTTTTTGTTTTTTTCCCTCCCCCCCTTGCAAAAAGATAATAAACCCATCCAGGTCACCCACTTTGTCCTTTCACTTTCACTGCTGCTTTCTCCATTGGGAACAAACAGCTCCTCATTGGCATCATGGTGCTGCCACCCTTTACCCCTAGATGGAACCAGCTCACAGCTGGACATAGCTCTGACCCTATTTAAAAGCAGGGATGAGCCAGGACAGTCACACCAACATCAGGATGGCCCCAGACCTCTCTGACAATCTCAGGTTGCCCTTCCAACTCTTTGCCCTGCACGGTGATGGTGGATCTAATCTGAGTAACAGGTGATGGATGAGCATTGCCCTGTTCCACTACCAGGGCTCCATCCATGCCCACTCACTGGCACCAGCCTTGATGGTCACCATATCACCCCAAGACCATCACTAACCTTTGGAGGAGTCCAGACAGATGACCAAATGGAGAAGGGAGCTTCTTTCTGATTTGTACAAAACTGCTTTAATGGCAAAACAGCTGAAAAAAAAGAGACATTCAGTGCAGCTCCAGTGCCATCACAAAGCCCTGTGAGATGGCCCAGGCCATAACCCCTTCCAGACCCAGGAGAAACCAGGATCCCCAAGGCCTGGCAGGATGAGGGCTCTTCTCAAGCACCATCTCTCAGTGCAAGAATCCCAGGGAAGGTCCATCCTTGAGACTACACCAACGTCCTTCAAGACTCTCCCACTGAGGGTATTTTCCTTCCAGCCACAGACGTGAGCCAGAAATTCTTCTGTGAAACGTTGGGGCACAAAGGCTCCATCTGAGTGCAAGAGTGCTTCTGTTGCTGCTTTCCAGCCCAGATCCAGCCCAGCCAAATCCCTGAGATGCTGGATCACGGCACACACCAAACCCAACGATGGGCTTGAAGGAACCCAACCAAGTCCCAAACTCAGCAGCCACTGGGTGATGGGGCAAAGAAGTACACAGCCAGGAGGATGAAGTAGACCATCACCAGCACTGTGCCTATAGGGCAGAGAGCAAGTAAGAGAGAGTTATGTCCTGCAGTAGGGAGGGTGGTCACATTTAGGATCCTTGGGTGGGACACTACTGTTTCTTAGGACCTCTGGGTTCATGTCATAGGGAAATTGTGTGCAGTCTTGGTCAAGTCAAAGCTTAGAGTTGCTCAAACCACCCTGAACATGGAGCAGCACCAAGTGGTGACTCCAAAGTCATCTCTAGGAGCTCCTCAGCCCTGTTACTGCAGGGACAATGGAAACACCAGAACCCACACTGACCTTGGAAATAGTCACATTTGCCATCCATGAAGATGTAGTTCATGAGCACCACGCTGAACATGCTGGCATAAACATGGAGGTCGCTGAAGACAAGTGTGAAGTTTGTTGGCTGCAAAATAGAGAGCGTTGTGCCTTCGTGGCCAGCCAAGACAGTCCTTTGCCAACCCCAAATGGAGACTTGGGTACACCCAAATCCATGCCATACATCCCTTGGGCAGGGAATGGCACAGGCTGGGGTAGGAGGCATCTGAATCCACTTCCCTTTGCACTGAGCAGATGGGAGAGGACATGGAGGACAGTGGTTGTGCCCTTGGCATGTGGTGTTGTGTGACCTTCCCAAAGGGGTTGGAGTCACTGGGCCTGTCCTGGGACTACTCACATAGAAGATAGTGAAGAGCACCAGAATGGGAATCTGGAGCATGCAGACCTGGACAGCGATGCAGTTTCCGATCTCGATGCTAGGAGAACAGAGGGGTTTGTTAAGCACTGTATCTCCAACAGCCCACGGGAACTCTGTTGGGTTTAAGACAAACCCACCTCAGGGAGCCAAGTTACAGAGCAGAACCTGGTTCTGACCCTTTTATGTGCCTTTAAACCTTCTCTTAACAGAGAATATGCGTAAGGCAGCCCGTAACTGACACCTCCACAGAGCTACAGGGCTAAGATGGAGCACAGGGATCACACTGGAGGAGGACACCCCAAAAATCCACCCACTCACCTCAAACTCAGGTTATTCTGTAGGGCAAACTGGATGCCATTGACAATCTCCGGTAGCTCAGGCACCATTGCCAGCACAGTGACACCAATGAAATACTGCAGGGAAATGGAGGTGTCAAAGCATGTCTTGATCCTGACAGCTTCCCAACGCTAGGAACATCTTCCCCATTCCAAAGGGTTTGCTATGTAGTGAAAGCATGTCCCCATCCCCTAACTGGGAGATACCCAACCCAGAGTCCCAACTGGAGGGCAGATGAGGAGGAGGCCCAACCTCCAGGTCCCCATCCATCCCCCAGTCAAATGAACACAATTCCTATCTATTCCCAGTGGAGGAATCCAACTAGATCTCCACCCCCACCTTAGCTAGAAGGGGCTCAACCCAGAGATCCTACCAACCCCCGGTGGGGGAGGTCCCCCCTTAACCTGAAGGGGCCCAACCATTCCAAGAGTTACAACCTTAAGGTTTGTAACTCCCCAGTGAAAGGCCTCAACCTCCAATTCCTCCATTCACTCCCTGGTGAGGTGACCCAACCCAGAGGTCCTCCACCCATCCTCTGGTTGGAGGGACCCAATCTGGAGGGCTCTCACCCCTCATGAAGGGGTCCCAACCCAGAGGACTCCAGAAATCACCCAAAACGCATCCCCACACTCACCTGTGAGATGGTAGAGTTAGTGAGGATGGGACTGATGTGCTCCGTTGCCAGGTCAGCACAGGCTGACATACAGAGAGTGGAGAGCAAGAGAATGACCAGTGCCCGCCAGCGGGACCAGTGGACCACAGCACTGTGGTGGTGGCCAGGCACTGGGGAAGAGCGGACACAAGGATTAGGCACATGGACAAAACAGGCCCCAAAGATGGGTATCCTGTGGTCTGGGGACACTCACTGTGACAGTCACTGATGTGGATGTCGTAGATGTGCGAGTGAGTTTTCAGGGTGAAGAAGAGGCCAATGAGGTACGCAGCAGGGAGCAGGAGGGACACCGTGTACACCAGGGGTCTGCAGGACAAGATGCTTGGCGTCACCAGGGCCTCCAAACCAAGACCCTGATGGCACCTCTGTGCTGGCTGGGGATGGGATGTAGGATCAGAACCCTTTGGGGTGGCACAGAGGGACACCAGCCCTGGAGGGGACGTAGGGCAAAATGCAAACCCCAAGAGCTCCAGAGACCCCACGCCAACCCCAGCAGCCATCCCCAGTCCTACTCACTGGACATGGCTGTAGTAAAGAGTGCCGTTGTTCTCCATCTGCAGAGAGAGAATATCAGTTATGACCCAGGGATGCAGGACAGTCCCACTGCCACCATGATGGCCAGGTAGACTCAGGGTGTCCTCAGCTCTGCTCACCAGATCAAAGTGGCAGTTGTGGCAGAGGTAGTGGCCCAGTGGGTTCTGGGTGACATTGTGGCACTCGCCACACACCAGTTTCCCATACACCTTGGAGAAGAGCGTTGGGGCAAAGACACCTATGGAGACAGAGGGATAGGAGGTGGGTGCCATCAAGGTAGAACCCCACCGAGCCTTGGGGACACTTCTGTCCCCACCTCACCTCCAACAGAGAGGAAAAGCAGGGCCGAGCTGACACCTGCTGACCGGCTGTTGAAGCGCTGCTCCTGATGTCGGATGCCCCCTATTACCATGCACAAACCCTTTGGGAGAGGAAAAAAATACCCCAGAAAAAATGAAATCAATCAGCACTTTGCTCACCCAACCATAGAGACCAGAGGCTCTTCACACACCAGCCCAGCTCACCGGGACAAAAAGGACACATCCCACCAGTGTCCCCGTCAGCGCTGACTTGACGATCTCAGCATAGCAGCTGTTGCCCTCACGCGATCCTTTGATGAGTGCCGTGATGTAGAAGGTGAGCTCCGTGATGGAGCCAAATGTGGCGTTCACCACTGCACCCACTGCAAAGTTGCTCTGGGCTGAGATACTGGGAGAGGAAAAGGAGGATGTCAGAGGGGTCAACGTGTGTCCCTACTGCCACCCCTCAGCCCCACATCCCCGCTGACCTGGCAATGGCCATCCCAATGTAGTAGGAGAGGGGCATGATGGAGAGCAGCGCCAACGTGAACTTGACCGGAGAGCTCGTCAACTGGTTGTGGCTGTCCACATAGCCCAGCACCAGTGTCACCAGCACCAGTGGCAGCAGGTCTGGGATAGATAGTCAAGGACATGGCCCTATTGGGGTGGGATTTGGGGTCAGGACCCCCCAACATCCTCCCTCTACCCCCAAAATAGAGAAAGGATACTGACGGCAAAAACATTGATGCCATCCACCGCATATTTGTAGTAGTAGGGATTGACAGCACGGTAGCAGCACAGGATGACCTCCCCATCCAGCGGCACCTCCGTCTGCAGAAGGACAGTTTGGTGACCCCCAAACCCCACCTTGGATAGGGCACCCCCAACCCCACGTAGGGCAGCACTCACCATCCTCAGACGACGGATGCACACCCGCTCTGGGGGCAGCAGAAGGACACGGACAGCTGTGCGGGCGCTCAGCTTGGCCACAGGGATGAGGAAGACAAGGAGCCATGCAGTAACACACACTAACCCATGGGCTAGCGCCAACAGCGGGTAGCCCAGGCACAGCCACACCACAGTGCCAGCACGCTGCTAAAAATAACAGGATGGCATTTAGGGTTTTGCCACAAAATATCCAACCCCACTGCAATTGAGGCACCCATAGGTTCTATCCCCACAGCAATAGGGGTTCCAGCTGTCCCCAAGCTCAGAAACTCACCCAATATCCTTCGTCCACCCAACACCGTGGGTTCCAGCGATGGGGTGCAGGGCCACCAAGCAGTGCTGAGCTCTCTGTGTCAGCCTCACACACACCCCGTGCCTGTCGGGACTTGGGGGTCTGGAGGAGATTGGGATGATCAAGGTCCAGTTTGGGGCACATTTGTCACCTCTCCCCCACCCCCCATCAGATTTGGGAAGCACTGTTACCTCTGCTTTCTGAATCACTTTCCCAAAGGGCCAAAGGAAATAGCCAGCAAGATCCCAGCAGAGTCGCCCTGTAGAGACACAGGGTTCAGCTCCATTGGGAACACAAGTGCCCCATCCCTCCTCCGCTCCCCCCCAGCCATGGGAGAGCCATACAGTACCCAAAGGTTGGGCCCTTTGATCCTTTTAAGTCCAGCCTGAAGACCCATGGCTCCCCCAGCCCTTCCTATGGAGGGCTTCCCCAATTTGGGGCTCACCATAGGGAACCCCCACAACGGTGACAAACATCCCCGCAGCCACCAGGACATAGAGCAGCGAGAGCCACCAGCCAAAGAGCAGCAGGTAGAGGACATTTCCACACGTCACTGTAGACCCTGCAGGAGAGGAAACACCAAACAGGGCCATCACTACCTACAGCAGCACATCTTTCACCCCATGCTGCCATAGGACATTCCCAAAGCCACCCACCTCCAGGGCCACGAATGACGTTGAGGTCAGAGTAGAGCTCTTTGACGATCTCCGAGCGGTCTTCCCATGGCCGTGCTGTAATGTGGCTCTTCCATTTCTTGAAGCCAAACTGGAGAGAGATTTTGAGGTAAGAAGAATCCAGATGGAATCCAACTGATCCTCACCCCCCCACCCCGCTCTATGGGCACCCACCTTGTAATTATTGGAGAGCTTGTTGGCCTCCACGGCATTTTCAGCTGTCAGTGTGGTTTTCACCACGCAGCTCTCACAGACCTCCTCCGAGTGCTGCTGGCAGCAGAGCGGTGAGGACACAGCTGGGGACAAGGGACAAAATAGGAGTGACAAAGAACGTGGGACCTCCAGAGTCCCCCCTGCCCCCATCCTGCACATCCTACCTGTGTGGCCACGAGGATGGTGCTGGTGGCAGCCCAGGTCACCCTGCACATTGTTGATGGCAGCAGCGCAGTGACGGTCACAGAGGGAGCTCCGACGGGGGATGTCACCATCGCTGTGGGTCTCAGGGACCTTGGGGACATCTGGGGAGGGGATAGGAGTCACGTTGGGCTCAACACTGGTGGTGCTGTGCTGGGATGTCTTAATCTCACCCAAAGAGATTACTATGGGATAGGGAAAGAGAGGCTCAGCCCACTGAGTGATCCTAGAGGGGGTCCACTGCTCACATCCAACAGTCCCTTCCCCAGCACCCCACTCTCTTAAGTGATTTTTATCCTATTACTTATCCTCCAGGTGCAGCTTGAGTGGCTCTGGCCGCACATATAAATAATCATGGAATGGCTTAAGTTGGAAGGATCCTTGAAGATCACACGCTGGGTACAATGAGTGAAAATCTCCCCCTTCACTTATAAAGAGATAAACCAGAAAAATTCAGAGCACAAACTCAATGAGTGGTAGCCCCACCTTAGAGGATTTGGGGATGGAGATGTACTTTGGGATTAGAGCAAGTGACATCCCTCCCAAAGCCGCTATTTTGTCAAACAGTGACTAACTGATGTCTCAGAGTAACAAAGATACGGGTTATCAGCTCCGTAGGACCACAAAGCGCCCATCCCAACAGGGAGGAACACAGAGCACAGCCATGGGATCTTCACATCCTTTTCTCCTAGCCCAAAGATGATGCCCACACTTCAGGTTGCCTACTATGAGATGGACACCTTCCACACCACCTGCGTTTTACTGCCATACCCTTCCTTAACACGTGACCAATGCTACACTTCCAGTTTAAGTTTAATGTCTTTAATTCCCAGCTCACCGCCAGCAATTACCTCATCACCCACCGGTGGACAACACCCACAGAGAGGGACAGCCATCCTCCCTCCTACCGGTGGATGGGGACAGCCATTCCCCCCCCAAAAAAGAGATAAGCACACCCAACTCACCCAGCCCCTCCTGCGTGCAGCGGCGGTGGCACCGACCCGGTTCGCTCTCGGTGGCCATACGGACAGCAGGTTCCAAAGGACAGCGGTACGGGAAGCTCCGACCCTACGGGATTTAACGGGAGGGGTCGGGCATGCGCGGGGCGCGCCCCCGGGAGCCGCCCCCGGGAGGGGCCGTGATTGCAGCACCTGCGATGGGAGAGGGGGTGAAGTGGGGTAGGGTGGAGTGTAGCGTATGGGGGGCACGGATGTAGGATCCATGAGATGGGGTGGTGCTGTATGGGGGTCGAGGTGCATGGGTTTGGGGAGCACGGTGTGTTGGGGTGCATGGGAAGTGGGGCGTGCTGTGTATGGGGGTCGAGGTGCAGGGATATGGGGAGCACGGTGGGTTGGGGTGCATGGGAAGTATGGTCCCCATTGATGCGTAGGGTTGGGGTGCATGGATTTGGGAAGCACGATGTATTGGGGTGCTATGCGTCGGGTTGAGGTGCACGGGTTTGGGGAGCACGGTGTGTTGGGGTGCATGGGAAGTAGGGTGCATGGGGTTGGGGTGTGCTGTGTATGGGTTGCACAGATGTATGGTGTATGGGAATGGGGTACGTGATGTATTGGGGTGCACTGGAAGTAGGGTGCATGGGGTTGGGATGTGCTGTGTATGGGAATCGAGGCGCCTGGGTTTGGGGTGCACGGTGTATTGGGGTGCATGGGGATGGGCTGCATGATGTATCAGGGAGCACTGGGTTGGAGTATGAGGTGTATTGGGGTGCACAGGGATGCAAGGTGCATGGGTTTGGGG